>NW_022436958.1:31890819-31971051 GCF_009761245.1 Sapajus apella
TCTCTCTCTCTCTCTCTCTCTCTCTCTCTCTCTCTCTCTCCCCCCTGTCTCTCCTATTTCATCTGACCCTGTTGCCTCCCTTTTTGTCCCTTGTAAGAACTTCTATGATTACATTGTGTTCACCCAGAACATCGGGATAATGTCACATCTCAAATTTTTAAATTTAATCACACCTGCAAAGCCTATTTGACCATGTAAGGTGATACGCTTACAGGTTCTGGAGATTAGGTGACCACACCATTTTTGTCATGAGTACCTGGCGGGAATTAAAATGCCCAGTCTGCAAGTACTCTCCATTTGGAACCCCCAGCTTTCTGGATTAATCCCATAAGTGGCAAAGTGACTTAAATAGGGGGATAAAAGAGGCGTCCTGTGCCTGCTGTCATGATCATCATTTGCATCTTTATAACTTTTGAGTTTCTGTGTATTTTGTTTTGTTTTGTTTTCTCCCTGTTGGGATAGTAGTCTTTCTTTACACAAAATAGAAGGTATTAGCTCATTCTCCTGTTACTTGTTATAAATGAGCCTTTTAACTGTAAAGAATTTGTGACACTCAGGTCTGGAGATTCTGGAAACTTCTTCTCCCTTTTTTAATAGTATAAAACAACTTTTTCAAAAGTTCTAGTTCTCTTTTAGACCTAATGAAACATTTTCCCTGGAATAATCTGTATTTATACATATCTCCTAAGTTTGCATAAAATCTCTAGTGTTTCATGGGAACCCTAAACTAAGTCTCCTTTGTCTTAGTACAGTAATGCCTGTTGCCAGGCAAACTGGAACCAGCCCTAACCATGACCATGAATACTCTGTTAACTCTGTTTTGTGTGACAACAGGACCCAAGAATGGTACTGCTACAGTGGTTTTAGTTGTACTTTAAACTTTTACCAATATGTGATGTTTTTGTTTTTATTTAAAACTTTCAAAATTATTTTAGATCCTGTACCTTTGGGCTTATGTTACTATTCATGATTATTTCATTTCATATATAGATAACATCATGAATACTTTCCCATTAAGAGTAAATATGCTTTGTAAAAATACTATTATTATAGTTATGAGTTATTTCTAAAGCAGAGTTTATAAAATTTCCCAAGCCCTTTATTATTAGTATCTTATGTAAATCACTTGGTGCTTGCATGCTGTCTTTAGTGACTCATTCATCAAATCAAGGTACTTGTTATAATGGTTAAATTCATTCATGGCAGGTGTGGTGGCTCACGCCTGTAATCCCAACACTTTGGGAGGCTGAGGCAGGAAGATTGCTTGAGCCCAGGAGTTTAAGACCAGCTTGTACAACATAGGGAGAGAGACTACTGTCTCTATAAAAAATAAATAAGCTGGGCATGCTGGCATGTGCCTATGGTCCCAGCTACTAGGGAGACTGAAGCTGGAGGATTGCTCGAGCCTGGGAGGTTGAGATTGCAGTGAGCTGTGATCACACCGCTACCCTCTAGCCTCAGTGACAGAGTAAGAGCCTGTCTCAAAAAAAATATTTACTGCATGCCTGCCCGCCCCAAGCATTGTCTAGTCTCTGGGATACCCCCTTTCTACCCCAATGTAATTTCTACTTACCCTTCAAAGCCAAACTGAAGTCATCTTATTACCATGAGCCCTTTCTACTATTCTGTCTCACATGAATCTTTTCAGAGGTTCTTCCCTGAGCCCCTGTGGAACTAATAATGAACACTACTCATTTTATCCATTAGCCACTCTTTAGGATTATTCTCTGCTTGTTTCATGTATCTTAATGTTTGTTTTCTCCCCAGCTAGACTGCCTGTGTAGGCAGGCTATGTTCAGTGAATATATGGTGGTTTGCTGATTGATTCAAAGTGAATCTGAGGAATACAATTCCTTTCTTTGAGATTAAGAGCATTGCCTAGTGCTGTTTCAGGGCTGTGAGGATGCAGGTGCAGTAGCTTGCAGCTGACTCTCAGGTTCAGCAAAGCATCATGAAGGAAAGTGACCATTGCCCTCTACTGGAGTTTAGCCGTCTGTCTTCCATAGACAGAAGCACCCTAACCCTCAAAGCTTTCACAGTTGGCTTTTTAAAAAGTTTGCAGGGCCCAGTTTCTGCAGCTTTTACTGCAGGAAGCATTACACAAGAGGACAAGGAGCAGATGCATCCTATGGAGTGCTTCAGAATAATTCCACTCCCAGCTCCTAACTGTCAGATGGTGAGATTTTTGGGAGAATATTTTCCATCTGAAGAAAGTAATTACTTATTGTTTAGTCTGAGCTTTTAGCCCACACTTCCCTTTCATGTGGTTTTTGCTTGAGAGTTCTTGGACCAAGGTTAGATTGAATGCTGAGCACTTTGGGCAGTGTAAAAATCAATGAATGAAAGAAAAAGGTATAAAGACCACAATTGCATTCATTCCTTTCTCTCTTTACTCTTTTTTATACTGAATCTCCTTACATTGAATTATATATAATATCAGTTTTAATTGACTGATTTTAGTTACAGCATTAAAGTGTAAACTTAACATAATGCTGTTGGTACTTCTGAAGACCATCTCTCATTTAACATTTTTATTGCGCATTCAGATATGTTGTAGCAAATGAATTGTAATGGTTTGAATTTATATCCTCTTCACCTTGTTTTTATACACACATCAAATAACATCTAATGTTTGACTTAACATGAATATTGCCTTATAATTGGAAAAAAGTTATATTGCTGTTTGCATAGTTATTTAAGATTTCTGGAGGACATTAAAGAGAAGAATTTTATGTTTTTTCTTTTTGGTAGACCTTGTTGTTCAATGTAAGTAGACTTAAGTGGACTTCATGTTTTCTTCCAGATGTAAAGAAAAGGTGCCCAAATTGGCAAGATGTTAAAAAAGATCATTAGGCCAGGCATAGTGGCTCATGCCTGTAATTCCAGCATTTTGGGAGGCCCGAGGCAGGATGATTGCTTGAGCCCAGGAATGCAAGACCAGCCTGGGCAAAAAAGAGAGACTGTCAAAAAAAAAAAAAAGATAAAAATAAAACTTATCATTAAACTGCAAACATTCAATATTTGTTGGTATATTTGTTAGCAAATGAGTGGCTTTGGTTTTGGATCTTATTGAGGGAACCAGGTTTCTCGCTGATCACTGGGTCATGTGAAATGGGACATTAATAGGATGGAGACTAGATTATGTGTGTGGGGAGGAGGGGGCCTGTCTTTTTTTTTTTTTTTGCAGTTTTTACCAGGCTTCCCAGCGTCCTTCCAGAATTTGTTCAGGGAATGTAGATGATTGGCTTTGGCAGAACATAACGTGAGTGGGAAAATGTGAGATTAATAAAAAAGCTCACATTCAGTACACTGGCTTTTTTACTTGCCTTCATTCATTAAACCATTGTTTCAGGTCCTCATCCCTTTTTTTGTGAGATGGATTCTCACTCTGTCATCCAGACTGGAGTGCAGTGGTGCAGTCTCAGCTTACTGCAATCTCTGCCTCCCTGCTTCAAGTGATTCTCCTGCCTCAGCTTCCCAAGTAGTAGAATTACAGGTACCTTCCACCATGCCTGGCAAATTTTCTTGTATTTTTAATAGAGACAGTTTTTTACCATGTTGGCCAGGCTGGTCGAGAATGCTTGGCTTCAAGTGATCTGGCCGCCTTGGCCTCCCAAAGTGCTGGAATTACAGGCGTGAGTCACCACTCCCGGCCCCCATCCCTTTGTTGATGCACAAAATTTCAAGTTAAGAGTTAATGCCCTGGGAGTTCATGCAACTTTTTGTTTGCTATAATGGAAATTGAGTGTGAGAATTCTTTTATGGTAGCAAAAATGCCTATACTCTATTCGTTGTAAAATATAATGCTCCGATCATGGTGTCTTTCCTGCTTCTTGAGCTCCAGTAACTGAACATTGAACTCAGTGTTCTGATTTATCTCTGTCTCACTTTCACACTGCTGTGAGTTTAGCGTTCTCGTGTCAGGCCCCTGTTGACTTCATTAGGGATGGCGCCACGTTTGAAAGGCTTAAGAAGAGACCTGGAGCCAGTGAACAAGACATAGGATTTTATTGTAGGGAACTTACATACAGGGAGAGTCTAGTGGCAGTAGGTTGGACAGGAGAGCATTATTTATTATATATATTGCATGCCTGTAAAAAGTGTACAATTTACATAATATTTAAAGCACCCTCTCTTGAACAATGGCAACCTTCATTTAATCCAAAACAAAGGGTACCATTCCCCTGAACATGCACATTCCATGGGTAGGCCAGGGGTTCAGATGTTCCACATAGGTAAGTAATGAATCTGTGGGATGGCCACGCCGAGATTCCTTAGCTCAGATTTCTGAAGACACATTCAGGTGTGTCCGCCTTACAGGGTCATTCTCAGGGTATACTTAAGTTACGATATTGATGTCAGGTGCATCTGCCATACAAGCTTCTACTTTTTTCAATTCCCAGATACCAGAGATGGTTGGAGGTAGGCTGCCCTTAGATATGAGACACATCCTCCAGTTTGCCAATGATACAAAATATTCTGGGGCCACCTTGAATATATAAAGTTTTAGAGATGAAACAATTGATATGTATACTAATAACATTAATATGTTTATTCAGACATAATGCTTTTCCTATTCACTTTCATGAAATAATTTATTCAAAGCCTGTATTTGCATCTTTGATATCATTTATTTGTCAGCGGAGCTACTTCAGAGTCATCTAGGACAGTGTGCCAGAGTGCCTTCTCTTCCCTCTCATCTAAATTGCATGGAGTTTAATGTGTTTGGTATCCATGTAAGAAGTTATTCGATAAATGTTAACCCAGGCCTTAGCTCTCTTTCCCTCTCTTTCAGACGTTTTTTTGTCCTTTATCTATAGGTGTATATTGAGGGTCTCCCACATGTAACTCTTTTCTGTCCTCCCTTTAAGAGGGATCTTTAAAAAGCTTGTTTACAGTGACATCTAATACAGTTATGAAGTCACCACCCTAGAGATAATGACTTCAGTATTTATTAAATTTCTTTGCTCCCTTAAAATAGCTATTTCCATCAGCTGACCTTCTTGAGCATCTCAAACTGGCATTGACTGAAGTTGTTTCAGATTTGAGTGTCTTCAAAGAATACTTCCTTTTTCTAAATAAAGTGTTTGAGAGAGTAGTCTATAAATAAGAGACTGTAATGATGTGAATATATGGCAGCCTCTCTTTTGGAAGGAAGAAAAAAACATATCTTCAGTTTATATGTGGCATAGCAGTTAACCAGAGGATTTTCTTTCTTTTTTTTTTTTTTTCTTTTCCTCATCTACTGGCCAAATTGTTTATTTCCTTGTTATACATTCCTATATATTTTTGATGGTAAAAAGAATAATGGCAAGGGCAAAACAATAGTGATTTCCTGGAATGTAGGAAATTTAAATAGGCTAATGATTATCACATGGTACTTTTAAACCCTAAATAATTAATATGTGCCAATACAATAATATGATGCCATCATAGCAAATAAAACTACAGGACTAATGAAAAAAAAAGTCCCAATTCCCCAACCAGTACAGAAAGAAAAATTAATCACATAGCTTACAAGATTGTCTTCAATCTTCATTTCTGCAATATAGAGCTAGCCCTTAATCTTAAATCTTAATTTGTGTTTAAAGTGGTGTCAAATAATGCAGTGATACAACATAGAACAATTAATATGAACATTTTGTTTTTAGAATCTGTTAAGTTTGGGAAGCGCAGATATAGAAGAATCTTACTGGAACATGGTCACAACTAATTCACCTCTCCTGAGGCCTCTTCTGCCTCTCTAGCAAGAGAAACACATCAGAAGAGGCTCAGGAGAGGAAGCAGGCTGTGGTAATAACAGCACTTGACATTTGTGTAGCTCTGTGATTTTCAAGGAACTTTTGTGAGCATTGTTTAATTCCATCTTCACAACAACTCTGAGATGTAGACTAGGGCATTAGAGGCATACCCTACTCTTCTGCCTCCTCTGTTTTCTTTTCAACATTTAAGAAAATGTTGCCCTGCCGGGCGTGGTGGCTCACACCTGTAATTCCAGCACTTTGGGAGGCCGAGGCGGGTGGATCACGAGGTCAAGAGATCAAGACCATCCTGGTCAACATGGTGAAACCCCGTCTCTACTAAAATTACAAAAAATTAGCTGGGCATGGTGGCGCGTGCCTGTAGTCTCAGCTACTCGGGAGGCTGAGGCAGGAGAATTGCCTGAACCCAGGAGGCGGAGGCTGCGATGAGCCGAGATTGCGCCATTGCACTCCAGCCTGGGTAACAAGAGTGAAACTCCGTCTCAAAAAAAAAAAAAAAAAAAAAAAAAAAAGAAAATGTTGCCCTAAAAGGTTAAGCAGACTGACTCAGGATACCTTGTAGAGCATGGAAAAACAGGCTGCTTCCCCAGGTGGAGGAAAAATCTTAGTACAGTTGTGCTCTCTGTGGTTCTTTTTTCTCCCCAATCCTCTCAAATCCTATTTCTCACTCCTGTTCCTTCTAGGGACATGACAAACAAGTTATGAATGTATTTTCAAGGTGATTATCCTAGAAATGCTTCCCATGGCTTGTTTCTTTTTGAAAAAGGGCAGTAAATTCTTATCCTTTCTATATTTTCCTCTTTGCATTTTTACTCTTGCCCAAAATAAGAATTTAGGTACGCTTAATGAACAAAGGAAATATCAATTCATTTTAAAATGAACATTGTCAGAGTATCCAACTGTGAGTGCTGGGGTTTATTATCTCGTCCTGAAAGACTTCTGAATTTCAGTAGGCTAGCGACTCCCGCACCGCTAAATCTTTTTAGATTAGAAAACATTGTTCTCAAGAGATAACTTCAGGAAAGAGATCATTTGCTGACATTCATTTGAGTTCTGTGTAACATTTATTTGAGACCTTTATGTTGCTTTTATAGCTGCTATATAGGTTATAGATTTAGTTTGAAGACCATCTATCCATCCTTCCAAGTTATAAAGTACCTACTTTATTAAGAATATTATCTTAAACTTCACATGTGGAACTTGGTTGACAGTCTTGGGTAAATTTAATTAAATGTCACAAATATTTATGGAATTCCAAATATAAAGAGGAAGTAGGGCTGGTGATGTAGAGATGAGCTCTTTGCCTTCAAGGAGGTTAACACCCTGGTAGTAAGCGTAAGACAAGAACAAAAATGAATGTAAGAAAGTCATCTTATTCCTTTTAAGAGAAGGAAAAAAATGCAAAAAGAGAAATATGAAGGAAGCCCTTGAAGGGTTCAAAGGAGGGAGTGTGCATGTCAGGTTGGGAAAAGCAGTATGATCTCCACAGTTTGGGATGGACCCTGGGGGAAGCGTGATATTTTGATGGTATCATATGGAAGAAAGGTCTTCCAGTGACAGAAACAGCATGAGCAAAGCATGGAAGTAGGAAAGTACAGGGTGTATTTGGGAAACCAGAACTCAGTTCTGATTGACAGGAAGAAAACGGAGTAGGTGGTTGTGAACATAGCACTTTCCAGAGAGTAATGAATATACCTGTGACCATTAGGTGAATTTTGACTTTCAGGGGAACTAAGGAGAAAACTCCTTTCCCTCAAAGATGTTTTGAAGGAGGGGAAGAAGGGAACTAGCTGACACATTGCTTCAGTTATGTCAAACTTGATTTGACAAAGAGATGTCTTTATTGTATCTTGACCTTTCTCCTTTTATCTCGAACCTTGCTATCAAGAACCCACTATGCAGGAGGGACACAGAAATCCCTCTGCACACCTCTTGCCCTCATTTCCTTCAGCCAACCCTCTGCTGTTCTTCAAACATATGCTTCTAGCTTCCTTACAGATTAATCTAGCAAGAATTTTAATACTTGATAATGCTTTAATGTGTGATTTGACCTAGTGATATTTGCATTTTTATAGCCAATAGTTCCATTTTTATAGCCAATAATTCCTTATCCAAGGTTTTTTTTTTTTTTTTTTTTGTCTCTAGTAGTATAATTTCCAGATACTGACAACATACTGGTGGGGATTCAGGACCAGAATGGGCTTTGAAGTCAGAATCACCTGGGGTAAAATCTGACCTCCCATCGATAAACTTAAGAGTCGTTTGACTGATGATATGGTTATGGTGATACAATGATGCTTACTTCCTTGGATTGTTATAGCATTTGTAACTTGCACACTGAAGGCCTTAATACATTCTGGTTTCCTTTCCCCTTCTTCCTTTCCTTTCTCTCCATAAACATTATAGGTGACAGTAGTGTCTCCTTAGTCATGGGTAAACTATCCAACTTATTTTGCAGTAAACTACCATACTTCTCTTAAAGCAAGAGGAAAATCTCTGAAAATTTATATTCTTGCCCCAGGTCATTTTCATATATCCTCTCAACCTACAAATGTTTCTGCAGTTCAACCCCTTGGCATCTCACTCACTCTGAAACCTAAAGGCACCTTGATAATATCTATCTTGCGTGTTTTCCTGAGTGGTGGTTATTTGTACATTTATTCCATCTCACTTCTTGACTGGAGGTTCTAGACTGTAAACGTTCCTTAAAGGCATCTTTTCATTTCCTGTGGTATCTAACACAATGCTTTTTACTTATTAAATCTTAGGATTGAATTAAATTGATCTAATAGTGCCTTGGTAATGGTCACATGTAAATGGTAGCCAAGTCTAGCTCCCACTTTTCTATGATATTGAGCAAAGTTAACCGCCACTCAATTACTATTTACCAATAAACTACAAAATGTTTTCAGTGCGTCTAGAAGTATTAGACCCTAACAGAATTCATGGATTGATGTCCACTACCTCTAAGAGCCAATACAAAATGATTACTGTGGAATGCAAAGCTTCTCTGTCAGTTTCCTCACACTCCCCACCACTGAGTACTTATTGCACTTCAGCCTACGCCCTGTGATTCAACCAGGCAAATTGGATAGATGTAAACCCTTTCACAAAAGTAGATAAAAATATACATTGTCAGCTGACATAACAGGTGGCTTTCTTTTACCACCTAGAATTCTGTAAAAAGTGTTGACACGGTCTCCCACATAAGGTCACAGCCTAATCTGGGAAACAGTTTTGAACCTACCCCTGTACAATTATGACTCTCAGTACAGCAGATGTTTCTCTCCCTGATGTTAATTCATGATTTAAATTAAACTTAATTTGCATTTATCAATAGTATTGCATGCTTATCTGCTGGTTGCTTGTGGACCCCTGCTTTCTGAAGACAAAGGCTAATGATGAATTCTGATTAAACAGTTTCTTAGCACTAGTATTCTCGTAGTCCAGCCATCTCATTTTGTAGAGGAGAATGTTGAACATTCTCAGGTAGACACCAGTTTCTTGGCCTTATTTTTTTTTTTATTTTTTTTGAGACAGTCTCACTCTGCCACCCAGGCTGGAGTGCAGTGGTGTGATCTCCACTCACTACAACTTCTGTCTCCTGGGTTCAAGCGATACTTCTGCCCCAGCCTCCTGAGTAGCTGGGACTATAGGCTTGTGCCACCATGCCTAGTTAATTTTTATAGTTTTAGTAGAGACAGGGTTTCACCATGTTGGCCAGGGCCATTCTTGAACTCCTGACCTCAGGTCATCCGCCTGCCCCAGCCTCCCATAGTGCTGAGATTACAGGTATGAACCACCATGCCCAGCCCTCTTGGCCTTATCTTGATACCCTTTAAAACACAAATGTTATTCATAGATCTTATGTTAGCATTCAATGTTGAGCTTGAAAATACAGAAGTAGAATATTTTTCAATGACTTCCAGAAAAGGAAACACAGATGAAGTAAAATTTATTGCCCTTTGAAACCACAAAAATCATAAATACCTTAAATGAAACATCAAGTCAGAAAGGTTAATTTAGACAGGGTTCTGAGAGGCAATCAGTATGCTATACACATATTTCAGCAATAATAGAAGAAGTGGGATTGCAGATAGCAAGGGTATTCCACAGTATAAGCATTGGGCAATTCTTTTTTCTTTTTCTCTCATTTAGAAAATATAAGGGAGTTGATTTTCAGTATTTTTTTCAGATCAGTTGATAAAAATCAATTTAGCAAAATTAAGTATTTAAAAATATAAAAAAGTATTTAAAAAATCTATGAGTGCAACTAAGATAAAGATACATGAGTTATTTGCCTGATATAGCACTTTCTCTATAATTCTAGTACCTTTGCTAAATGTATAAGTACTTAAATGATGTTGGCCCATTGATAGAAGCAATAGCTATGATTTAATCCAAGTCTTATAGCTTAATAAATTTTTTAAAATCACCCAGATCTACCTACCTGTGTGGATAGACTTTTTACAAAGGAATATGTAGTTAAATAACATTTTTGAGCACCCGGAATTCTGCAGTGTTAGTATAGAGAATTTAATAATGTAGATACATAGTTTGCTCCCAGGAAAAGAGAAGAATAATAAGTACCTATGCATGTAGAGTGGTCAGTGGGTATAAATGAGCTTGAATTCATTAATGTGATGATTTGACATCAAAAACAGGGAAAAATCTGATCTAGTGAAGTTCAGGATGGTGGTTATTTCTGTGTGCATAAAGGAATGGGGCTTGGGGTTTGACCTGGGCAGCCACTCTTTGGTTCTTGGACAGTATTTTATTCCTAGCCCCAGCCTCTCAGTCCTGAATAGATCACCATTCAAAAATACAGGTTCCTGTAGTGCCATAATTTCAAGGAAATTCTTTGGGGGCACCAATGAGTCTCCAGATCAGAATGAAACATGTTGCAGCGAATTTATTCCATGAACTTAATGTTTTGTGAAATGTATAGATGATCTACCTCTACATAGCTCAATTCATCCCATCTTCCACTTCAGTATCCCCATGTAGTGAGCCTGTAACAATGATCTTTCGTTCTATTGAAGGAGGAACAGAAGCTCTGAGTGACTGATTTCTTTAGTACTCAGTTGCTGCTCCTTGGGTTTGCCCTTTAAATATCCAGGTGATGTTTTATCACCATGATATTTTTGCTGAGTATCTTATTTTAAAAAAGGGAAGTGGAATGTGCCCCAAGGCCTCATTGGGGATGGGAAGAAGTGGGACTCTCCTTTCATATTTGAACATTTCCATTTCCAGCAGCCCCATGGAATCACCCTGAGAGACTTAAATGGCTACTTGTGTTACCTTGATAAATGAGGGATCTGAAAGAGCTGCTAGGTAACCCAATGAATATTTGCAACTTTTATGGGAAATAACTATAGAGAACGACTATCAATAGGTATGTAGGTAGATGAACATCTGGACATTGATTCTGAAACAGTTGAAAAATCAAAGGATGATTTAGCTTAATAGTGCCTTGATTTTATAAGAGATTTTAATGTTCACGATTAAACCAGCTGTGCCAGATTTCACTGAAGCCCATTTATTGGGCATTGGCTGTAGCCTTCCCAGCAGGCATTCCAGTGCTCTTTCAGCATCTTTCAGATGGGGCTACAGGTGTAGCTCAGCCTCTTGGAAGGTCCTGTTCTTTCACAGCTGCCAGTGGGAGACCTGATTGTAATTATAGTTTTCATGATGCAATGTATTTAAAAGCTAAAACTAGGCTGCAGTTGTTGGCCTAATGCCTGAAGAACCATGGCTCTTAGGAGCTTACAGAGTTTCCTGAGGAGTCGCTTGGTCCTGAAGCCAGGTTCGTTTAAGAAATGGAGTTAGACAGTTGAGCCTAGTTTGTGGGCTGATTATGTTCTTTCTAGTCGGTAGTCTGTATCCAAGTCTGTCTCTAGCTCTGAATCTCTTCATTTTATTGACCTAGAGCCTGAGTTCAGTAATGAAACTGTAAAAATTTTTGGTTTACTTCTGCAGTGGATCTATGGAGAACTGTTATTAGATAGGATTTGATATTAAAATGAAAACTTGTTAGAAGGAAAAATCTGTTTGAGGAAGTCATTCTCAATCTGTCAGAAAAGATGAAACAAAGATTTAAATATTTTTACTTTCCTTGGAGCCAACCTTAATTAAGATACACTTGATTTTAGTCCTTCTCCCTTAACCCTGTTTTCTGGCCAACTTGCAAGTTATAAGCAATTTCTGCTGTGGAACACAACTTTTGCAAGGGTCTTATTCTACATTGCCACAGGAAAGTATGTTCAAAAATATTTGTAGAGTGGGGTATGTGTGTGACAGAGACAGATTGAAGTAGTGCAGTTGTGTACATCGGTGTGTGTTTGAAGTGTGTATAGGTTAGGGGTTGGTAAACTAGGGTCAGTCAACCAAATTTGGCTAGCTGCCAGTTTTTGTATGACTTGTGAAATAAGAAGGGTGATGTAGTTTGGATCTGTGTCTCTAGCCAAATCTCATGTTGAAATGCAATTCTCAATGTTGGAGGTGGGGCATGGGGAGGTGAATGAATCATGGGGACAGTTTCTCATGGTTTAACATCATCCCTCCTTGGTACTGTCATCATGATAGTGAGTTCTCATGAGATTTGGTTGTTTAAAAGTGTGTGGCACCTACCCCCTCTCTCTTGCTCTAGCTTTGGCCCTGTAAGATGTGCCTGCTTCCCTTTCACCTTCTGCCCTGATAGTAAGTTTCTTGAGTTCTCCCCAGAAGCAGAACCCACTGTATTTCCTGCCCAGCCTGTAGAACAGTAAGCCAATCAAACATCTTTTCTTTATAAATTACCCAGTCTCACTTATTTCTTTATAGCATTGTGAGAATAGACTAATACAAAAAATTGGTACTGAGAGTGGAGTATTGATATAAAAATACCCAAAAATGTGGTAGCAGCCTTGGAACTGGATAAGGGGCTTTTCAGAAGAAGCCCTCCAAACTGTTTCAACATCTTCTGTTACCCAGTTTAACAAGTCTCAGGAAGATGAGGGAAAGTTTGGAACTTCTTAGAGATTTGTTGAATGGCTGTGACCCAACTCATAGTGATATGGACAGAGATGGCCAAACTGATGAGGTATCGGATGGGTGTGAGGAACTTACTGGGAACTGGAGCGAAGGTCATTTTTGTTATGCTTTAGCAAAGAACTTTGAGGCATTGTGCCCCTGCCCTGGGCATCTGTGAAACTTTGAACTTGAGAATGATGATTCAGGGAATCTTGCAGAAGAAATTTCTATGCAGCAAAGCATTCAAGATGTAGCCTGGCTGCTTCTAATATCCTGTGCTCATATGTGTGAGCAAAGAAATTATATCAAATGGGAACTTAACATAATATTTAAAAGGGAAGCAGAGCATAAAAGTTTGGAAAATTTGCAACCTGGTCCTGTGGTAGAAAAGAAAAGCCCATTTTCAGGGGAGGGATTCAAGCAGGCTGTAGAAATTTGCATAGATAAGAGGAGCCAAATGCTAATAGCCAAGACAATGGGGAGAAGGCCTCAAAGGCATTCATGGCACCCCCTCCCATTACAGACCCAGAGACCTAGGAGGGAAGAATGGTTTGCTGGGCTAGGCCCAGGACCCGACTGCCATTCACAGCGTTGGGACACTGCTCCCTACATCCCAGCTGCTCCAGTTCCAGCCATGGCTCAAAGGGGTCCAGGTACAGCTTGAGACACTGCTTCAGAGCTTCCAGTCAGGTGCCTTTGTGGCTTCCTCATGGTGTTAAGCCTGCCGGTACACAGAGTGTAAGATTTGAGGCTTGAGAGCCTCCCCCTAGATTTCAGAGGATGTATGGAAAAGCCTGGATGTCCAGGCAGATGCCTGCTGCAGGGACAGAGCCCTCATGGAGACCCTCTACTAGAGCAGCACAGAGGGCAAATGGGGGGTTGGACCCCCCACACACAGTTCTTACTGGGGCACTGCCTAGCATTGCTGTGAGAAGAGGGTCACTGTCCTCTAGACCCCAGAATGGTAGATCCACCAGCAACTTGGACCCTGCACCTGGAAAAGCTGCAGGTGCTCACTGCCAGCCCTTGAGAGCAACTATGGAGACTGAACCCTGCAAAGCCACAGGAGTGGAGCTGCCCAAGGAAGGCCTGGGCACCTCTTGCACCAGTGTGCCCTGGATATGAGGCATGGAGTCGAAGGAGATTATTTGAGAACTTCAAGATTCAGTGATTGCCCTGCTGGGTTTCAGACTTGCATGGGGCCTGTACCCCCTTTTTTTTTTTTTAGCTAATTTCTCCCTTTTGGAATGGGAGCATTTACCCAATGCCTCTACCCCCATTGTATCTTGGAAAAAATTAACTTGTTTTTGTTGTCATTGGTTTTAAATATGAAATGCTTCAAGAACTTTGTCTCATCCTTGCAGAGGGGCCATGCTAATCCTCTCTGGATCCTTCCAGTTTTAGTGTATGTGCTGCTAAAGTGGGCACACTAAGTTGTTTTTTTATTTTTCAGGCTCTTAGGCAGAAGGAACTAGCCTTGTCTCTGGTGAGACTTTGGACTATGGTCTTGAGTTAATGCTGGAATGAATTAAGACTTTGGAGGACTGCTGGGAAGGCATAATTCTATTTTGAAATGTGAGAAAAACATGAGATTTGGGCAGGGACACGGGCAGATTGATATGGTTTGGATCTGTGTACCCATCCAAATCTCATACTGATACGTAATTCCTGTGCTGGAGGTGGGACCTGGTAGAAGGTGACTGGAAAATCATGGGGGTGGTTTCTCTTAGTTTAACATCATCCCCCTTGGTGCTGTCATCACGATAGTGAGTTCTCATGATATCTGGTTGTTTAAAAGTGTGTGGCCCCTTGTGTCTTTCTTTCTTCCTCCTGCTCTGGCCAAGTCAGACGTGCATACCCTTTGCCTTCTGCCATGATTATAAGTTTCCTGAAGCCTCTCCGAAGCAGATGCTGCTGTGGTTCTTGTACAGCCTGTAGAACCATGAGCCAATTAAACCTCTTTTCTTTATAAATTACCCAGTCTCAGTCATTTCTTTATAGCAATGAAAGAATGGACTAAGACAAAGGGTTTTTACACTATTAAATGGTTATATAAATCTTTTCATAATATCTTTAATTTTTCTTCTTGGTTCACAGATCCTAAAATATTTACTAAGTGGCCTTCTAGAAAAAGTTACTAACCCTTGGTCTAAGGAATGATACTGCAACATCTCTCCTTATTTTGATTATAAGAGATAATACATTACTTTTTGTTAAACTCTTTTAAATTACTCTTCCCCATAATCAAAACTAGTGTATCTTAATAGAAATGTCCTATGTTTTTGAAGTCTTTTCATGGAGTGAAGAAAGTATAAAAGATTTTCTGCAAAATTTTAAATCAACCAGTAGTCATTACAATATATTTTGGAAGTATACAAAGAGAAGAGAATTACAGAATACCCTCCCCATATGGAGGAGTTTGCTCTGGGCTCACATAGAAATGGAACATTACCTCAGTGTTTGCTTCCATCATGAAATAACTTGAGTACCAGTTCTCTTCCTTAATGTATGTTCCATCCTTCTGAATGCATCAGAGAGAGAGCTTCAGTTGTGAGCTGACTTCCCTGTGGAGCAAACAGAGCAACTGTGGACAGCCCAATTGCTTTCACTCCCTTGTACTCAGAGCCTCAGGCAACCACCACTAATCTATTTTCTGTCTCAATAGGTTTGCCTTTCAGAACATTTCATATAAATGGAATCATCCAATATTTGGTATTTGTAGCTAACTTCTTCCACTTGGCATTATGCTTTTGAGTTTTATACAGCTTGCAGAATATATCAGGACTTCATTTGAATTAATATATCTCACTTTGTTTATCCATTCACCGTTGAGGGCGTGTTTGATTGTCTTTGCCTTTTGGCTATTAACAATAATGCTGCTGTGACTATTCATATAGAAGCCTTTGTGTGGACATGTCTTCATTTCTCTTGGGTAGCTACCTAAAAGAGAAATTACTTAGTCATATGGTAAATTCACATTTCGGAATATGAAATGTGAATATGAATATCTAAGAAATTATCAAACTTTGTAAGATGCACCATTTCATCTTCCTACCAGCAGTGTGTTTAGGTTCCAGTTTTGCTACATCCTCAAGAACATTGTTATTGTCTCTTCAACTATAACTATTCTAGTGGTTGTGAAGTGATCTCTCATTAGAGATTTAATTTTTATTTCCCTCATGAATAATGATGTTGTGTTTTCATGTGATTTTTGGTCATTTATGCATTGGTAGAATATCTGTTTAGATCTTTTACACATTTTAAAGTTATGTTTACTTTTTTTTACTATTGAGCTTTAAGAGTTCTTTATACCAATCCTTTGTGGGCTTAATGACTTGCAAACATTTTCTCCTTGTCTATAGCTTATCTTTTATTTATGGCATCTTTTGAAGGGCAATGCATTTTGAAACATAAATTATGAATTAATAACATGGAAGAGATTTCCAATATTTTTTTCTCATGTTGATTATTTTATTCCAAAGCTGAGATTTGTAGGAGTTTGTGGAACTCCTCCAATGAATCAATGACAGGGTTGGTCACCTCTTTAGCTTGAATATTTTGGATACCCACACAGGGCGAGAGCCCTAGGCAGCACCAGGTTTACCTGCTGCCTGTATCTGTTTACTTTATTTTCCATTTAGGGTACATCTGTCAAAGGTGACTTCAAGGACATCAGTAAGGAGAGGGTATCTTGAATGGTTGGTTCTATCTTGAGCCTACCCTGAGGGTTTCATCCTGTCTGGTCCACCAAGGCCAAGAAGTGGGAGTGCTCCTATTTCATTTCTGTTTCCCTTACTCTCCACACATACCACTCATCCCTTTGAATGACCTGCTTTTTTGAGGCAAATAGGGTGATAAGGAATATAGGTGGAAAAGCTGAACATAGAGCTATATATAAAAATCTGAAAACAGCTAAGTAGCACTATGAGAAGATATTACATACTGCTTAAGGGCACATACTCTGCCATTTAGAAGACATGAAGCTCAGGCAAGTTGCTTGATCTTTCTGTGTCTCCTTCCATATCTCTAAAAAGAGAGTATAACAGTATTAACTTTGCAAGGTTTTTGTGAGGATTAATGGATAGAACATGTAAGGTGTTTAGAAGCATATCTGCTGGGGTAATTGCTTGGTATGTGTTAACTGTTGTTTTTGTTGTTGTTAAATGACAGGTAGAGGGCTGCTGTAGAAAGCACAAGCTTTCGCATCAGATATCCTGGGTGTCATCTTGAGTTTGGGTCCCCGCTCCTGTGTTTACTAGCTGTTGACCTCAGACAAGCCATGTCCAAGTGTTGCCGTGATGGATAAAATAGAATTATACATGTGAATGCACTTAACAGTGGTTGGAAGATAGTAGGTAGTCAGTAGATTTTTTGTTGTTGTTGATTGTTTGGTTTTGATGTTAAGGAGGCATGATTGACAATGCAAAAGAATGCTGTAACCCTTTCTGAGGGAGAGCGCCATAGGACTTGAAGGAAGAGGGAAGTGTTGCAGAGAAGTGATGGGTGGGGGCCCTGTCTGGGAGATTTGTTTTTGACAGATGATGAAGGGTGGTTGAGGCTGCAGCAGGCCCAGATCTGATGTTTCAGGTGAAACACACATTGGGCTAGTAGGGACCAAGACCAGGAGTCTAAAGGTGAGATTTGATTATTGAAAGCTTTGAGACTCAGTTTCTAAGTGTCTTCAGAGTTGTTCTTTTAGGAACCTCAATCTGGCCATGAATGGACAAAACCATGGAGTCAGAAACCATGTCCAGGAACACTGCAGGTGTTAATTATTGACCCCTTTTGAAAGAAGTTTTAACCTGTAGGCTTGGTTCTGAGACTATCTGTATGCTGCCCCTTCACTGAAGGCACATTTGCTCTCTAGCTGTCTCCTGTCTTGTCAGTGCTTTCCTGGTTAACCTGAGGTTCTACATGAAAGAGGTTTTAATGTTACTCTAAAGCATACAATGGAACAAAGAATGTGTGTTTGTTACCTTAGTATATTCCAAAGATGTACAAGTGATTCCAAGAACCACTTGAGAATCAATTTGCAATATTATTGTCTATCTCTGCCTTGAATTACCTAGTACATTCTAGGGAAAGTGTAAATAACTTTATTTTTGTAATTTTAATTGTTCATTTTGTAATTTAAGTTGTTCTCATTTATGAGATGCTTTTAATGACCTATTTACTATAGTACCTCTAGCTGGAAATTTCTTACGATTGCCTCCCCACCTACCCACTGCAATCTTAAACTCTAGGGCTCAAGGGATCCTCCCACCTTAACCTCCCAAGTAGCTGGGACTGCAAGTAGTTGCCACTCCTGGCCGCCCTTCTTTTACACATTTTCAAACTTAAAAAAAAATCTTATGACAAAATCTTTGACAGTGGGGTGAATATTTTTGTAATTACATTTCCTTTTTGTTGTTTCTCGAAGTATGAACATCGATTTGCCCTTATTGTGCTTTTTACTAGAAGAGGAAAGATAAATACAAGAATGTAGTTCATTCTTGATAAATGTTTCATAATGTCAAGAATCTTTTATTTCCAAGTCCTTTTTAGCTTCAGAGCAATACCAGAAAGGGCCTGGTCACCCTCAGCCCCTATGTCCATGAGCTCTTCTTCTACTGCCATGGAGTGGGACCTTCATACCTTTAATGACAGCCCCCTGTTGGGAGCCACTGAAGCCTTGCCTATTTCTCTCTGCTCTATGTTACCCTAAAGGCTTCAGAGGATTTGGACATTGGGGAAACTACTTAGCTCACGGGAACTTTCTTTGAGGTTTATATTCTGCCTTGTCCTCTTCTGCCTCTCTACTCAACAACTCTCTCCTTGCCACTCACCCAGAGAAGGGGCGAGAAGGGACAGGATGTGACACCATCTCTATTTTAGCCGGGCTTCCAGGTTTGATATGGAAAGACTGAGTTCTCCTGGCATTTTTTCTCAGTAACACTAGGGCAGGATGACCTTGAGAATAAAGGTAACTCTCCAAATATTGTCACCAGCTGGGAGTGAAGATGAAAGCTGTGACTGGTTTCTTGGGATAACTAAGGGTTCCTTAGATTTACAGCTGTAGCCCCTCCATCAGGAAGCAGCTTTGTAGATTAGCTTGTCAGCCCCTTGATGGAAGGGGCTTGACTTAACTCATATTTATATTCCCAACACCTAGTAATATGTCTTGTATTTAGTAAATCCTCAGTGTATCCTAATGAATGACCATCTGGTTGTTAGCATAATAACAAATCAAATTTATTTGATATGATTTCCTTTTTATTCAGTAGGCATTTTCCTATAACTGAGCAAAAGTTCATTAGATTATTATTTAATAACCTAATGCAAGAATGACTTTTCCCTACAAAAATTGTATGCTTCAGGAAAGCAGACTTTCATTCTATATGGAATATAGTTTAGAGAGTAGAAAGAGTAGACCATCTCACACATCTCTGTCACATACTATAATTATGCTATTAAAGAGCTTAAAGCACAGGTTGTGAACTGGTGACCCCAAGTTGAATCTAGCCTGCACGATTTGGCTTGTATGATTTTTATTTTTTTAATTAATTTATTTTTTTGAGACAGTCTTCCTCTGTTACCTAGGCTGGAATGTAGTGGTGCAGTCTCGGCTCACTGCAACCTCTGCCTCCTGGGTTCAGGCGATTCTCAGTTCAATGCCTCAGCCTCCGAAATAACTGGGGCTACACACATGTACCACCATGCCTGGCTAATTGTTCATATTTTTAGTAGTGATGGGGTTTCACCATGTTGGCCAGGCTGGTCTTGAACTCCTGACCTCAGGTGATACACCCTCATCAGCCTCTTAAAGTGCTGGGATTACAGGCATGAGCCACTGCACCTGGTCTGATTTAAAAAAAAAAAATTGAATTACTCACCAGCATTTAAAACGTCTTATGTCTTATAAAATATCAGATTTTTAACTTTCTATGAAAAATGGGGAAAATCTGGCAACACTTGAGTTTGCATTCTTTCTTGACATTTGACTGGCCCTTTTATCAGTGGAGTATTGAAATAGCCACATTCTCCAGCAGTGCCAGCATAGAAACTGCATGCCAGTCACCAGTCCTCCCAGTTCTCTGAGAGCTAAGATTAACCAGCTCCTCATTTGCTTTAACCTGTCTAGTCCCTGTAGAGATTTAAGTTTGCAACTTTTTATTTAGAAACTCAGTTTAAAGGTCTTACATGATGACCTTGAATGTTAGATTATTTAACTTTGTGTCTGTAAAATATCAGAATACAAAAAGATATTAAAACGCATGAATAAACATACTTTGTTCATCTGTACCTCTTCATTGGTAGATTTATCCATGTATTATGTCTTATTTATAACACCACATTGCCATGGAAATTCACTGCTGTACTTTTCACTTTCCAGCCCTACTAAATTTTACACTTTTTTTCAGAGCTGCTTGTACAAAGTACAGATTTAGTGTAGTAGCAATCTCAAGTGATTTTATAACGTTAAATATTAAATAACTTTAAAAATGCAAACAAGGGAGAAGTAGTCAGCCAAATCCTGACACATAAGTTTAACAAAAAAGCAACACAGAGTGTCTAATTTACATGACCTACTGCTTAACCACTTTGTCAGAATGAAGCCCTCCTTCATTCTACACTTGTATCTTCTTCAGATCTCACAGGAGACATCTGTCCAAGAGTCATTTTGTAGTTGGTAGTTTGTGTAGCCATTGGCACTGGCCCATAGTTAATCATGAAACTTGAAGTCATTTATTGGGTGCATGTCATATACCAGCTATATAAAAACAGTGATGATAGTTACGAGTTACGGAGCCCTTGCCATGTGTTGAATGCTATTCTATATACTTTACAAGTATTGCCTCTTTAATCCTCATTCTAACGCTTTGAAGTAGGCAGTTCTGTCTTCATTTTGCAGATAAGAAAGAGGCATAGGGAGTGCCCAGGATCAAACAGACCATGTGAAAATTGTGGAGGAAGTCCTCAGGCTTAGAATGTAGCTTCATGAGAGCTATTCCTGCCTAGAAGATTTAAGACACAGATCTTTCACTCAGAGTTGAAAATATTCAACTGATTGTTGGTCACTTAAAGGATGACTAATAACATACGTTGTCTTACTGTTAGAATAATATCTTAGGGGGATAAACACTTCTTGGGAGCTAGAGACCAGAGAAAACTACAGGAGGATCATGAAAGGATGAGTTAGACAAAGAGGAAAACTCAGGGTAAGAGCTTTTTCATTTGTTTGTTTAATTAACATATGGTGAAACAAGAAAGAGGTTTGTCTAGTTGCCCTAAAGACGTTATCCCAGGCTAGGCTAGAGCAACAGTTGATTAGCTTTATCCAGCTAAGAAAAGGATAGAGGCACAGAGACATCATATGGATTGCCCATTGTAGAGATTTTGAGATTCCTATTGGCTGAGAATATTAAAGCACTGGGGGATTAGGAGCATTGGCCTCTGGACATATAAGACTTACTCTTTTGTGAGAGTGCCTTAGGCCATCTGTCTGAGCAGCACTTCTTAAGATCCCCAACTCCTCTTGTTCTTTTTCTGTGTTTTGCAAGCAACCTCCTGTGTAGATTTTCCCATAGGAGGAGTAACTCTCATTCAGGTCAAAGCAAATATTCTGGACTTTGTGACTATTCTCTTTGTCATGATTAATCAATTGGATAGCCTGGCCTATTGATCTGGCTGTGGCACTCAGTTAATGCCAGCCTACTTCTTGAAGAAAGATAAAGACTGGCTGTGCTGGGCTAAGGAAGAGACTGAGGGAATGGAGCAAAGGAAGTAAATGAAAGGGACATTTCCAAGGTAGAACTTTGAGGTTTGATGCCTGGGATAAGGGTGTTGAAGGTGAAGGAAGACTCAAGGACCTGGGACATTGGATGGAGAATAGTGTCCTTGACAGAGATGGAAGGAAGGAATGAAAGTGGATTGCTGGGAGAAAGATAACATGTTTTGTTTGTTTGTTTTTGGATTTTGAGCCTCAGGTGCCAACATTTGGGTGTCCAAATGACATCAGGTGTCCAGGGATTTAGAGCTGGTTAGAAGCAGTGATTGTCCAGCATACAGGGAGTGGGTGAGTTCATCTAGCAGGAGCACTTGGTGTGAAAAGAAGGGTGAGGATGGAACCCCAAGGTGTCACTGGCATTGACAGACCAAGGGTGGTCTGTGCACAAGGCAGGAGAAGCAGAGGGTTGGGACAAAAAGGGAATGAGCACAGCAGCAGTGATTCAAACAAGGTGGAATGGCCAGTTGTACAAATATTGCAGGATTGACATACAAGACTTAACTCATGTAGGACTTGGACTCAAAATATAAGAGTTTAAGAGATCTTAACGGTCTGATTGTTTCTCCAGAAAAGAGACTTAATCTTGTCCAGGATCACCCTGAGAGTATCATAGGTGCAAACATTGTTACTACAGTGTTTTCCTGCTTGGCAACCTCATGATCTCATGTTCATCCATTGTTTCATGCTGCTTTCACTTTCTAAGTATAGCTTTACAGTCAATATGTAATACCATGTAATAGCTGCTAGTATCAGTAATCATAATGCTCAGTTCAAATGCGTAGTTCAGTCTCACTGCCTTCCTGTGTTCTTCGTGTAAAAAGGGCCCTCGTTATTTAGAACATAAGGTGCTGCAGTATGAATATAGCTGATGTGTGGGTAACTCGTAAGTCTTCCAGTCAGCATGCAGCTCATGTGGTTTCAGCCAGTCAGCTAAGAACTTCATTTTGTGCATTGTGACTGAGTTGGGTTTTGTGTAATCGCATATTTTCTTATGCTGGAGTGCAAGTTGACTGGCATTTATTGGAAAAATCTAAGCAATGACAGAATGTTAGGCTGATTATTGTCCCATCTCTAAGTGAGGAAGGAACAAGAGCATCTTTTCAAATAGAAAATACAAATTATTGGTCAGAAGTCTGTACAACTACATTTATTTTCAATTGGATGGGAGATCCTTGACATACATAAATTTAACTTTCATACATATGTGCATACAAATATATGTGTATATACACGTATTTTCATAATACACATATGCTTATGTGTGAACATATACACATACATAAACATCTGTGTCTATACATACATATATTTTCTTTATAAACAACTTAAAACTCCAGAAGATGAGGCATGATTTTAAATGTCTGCATTGTGTGACTGGTGTGTCAGGGCAATTAAATTAAGAATGAGCCTACTCAGGGTGGTATGAGAGCCCAGCTTGCTTTCACAGCGGGAAGCTGGTAGCCTGGGGCAAGTTCTCAGCCTTGCTTGCCCACTGCCTGGAAACAAACTCCGTGCTATGAGACCAGCCCTTTGGGTTGTGTGGAAGCTGGGTGATGCCTGTAACTGCTGGCTTTCCCCCGCTTCCCTGACAAACTTGCATGACACAGCAGAGACAGCCATAATCCTCCTGGTAACATAACTCCATTGACCTGGGAACCACCCCCACCATCCCCTACAGCAGGTGCAGCAACACCTGCCCAAGGAGATGCCTAACCCTGCCCTTACCTCAGACATGCCTCCTGATGGTCTTTCCCTACTCACTCCAGTAGCTGAAGACAAGAGGCATATACTCTTGGGAGTTTCCTCCAACTGCGTGATCCTCCCTATACTACCACAGCTGATGCTATCTTCAAAGCACCACCTTCTGGTCAGAGACAAATCAGCACAAAAATAGTGTATTAAACAACCAAAATAAGGAACCTCACAGAGTCCATTTCACCCCCCTGCCACCTCCTCTGGGGCAGGTGCTGGTACCCACAGCTGAGACAGTTTATATCACAGAAGCCAGTGCAGACAACCCCCAGCACCAGCCCGGAGCCTGATAGATCTGCTGGGTGGCTAGATCCACGGGAGAGATGACAGTCACTAGAACTCAGCTCTCAGGAAGCCACATACCTAGGAAGAGAGAGAGTACCACATTAAGGGAATACCTCATGGGACAAAAGAATCTGAACAGCAGTCTTGAACCCTAGACCTTCCCTCTGATGTAGCCCACTCAAATGAGAAGGAACCAGAAAAACAATTCTGATAATATGACAAAACAAGGTTCTTTAACACCCCCCAAAAATCACACTAGCTCACCAGCAGTGGATCCAAACCAAGAAGAAATCCCTAATTGACTTGAAGAAGAATTCAGAAGGTCATTTATTAAGCTAAACAAGGAGGCACCAAAGAAAGGTGAAGTCCAATTTAACAAAATTTTTTAAAAAGTCAAAAGACATGAGGGAAGAAATCTTTAGTGAAATAGACAGCATAAATAAAATACAATCAAAACTTCAGAAAATACTAGATGCACTAAGAGAAATGCAAAATGCTCTGGAAAGTCTTAGCAATAGAATCAACAAGCAGAAGAAAGAACTTCAGAGCTTGAAGACAAGGTTTTTGAATTAACCCAGTCCAACAAAGACAAAGAAAAAAAGGCTTCCCAGAAGTTTGGGATTATGTTAAACAACCAAACCTAAGAATAATTGGTGTTTCTGAGGAAGAAGAGAAATCTAAAAGTTTGGACAGCACATTGGGGGAATAATCGAGGAAAGCCTTCCCAGCCTTTCTAATGACCTAGGCATCCAAATACAAGAAGCACCAAGAACATCTGGGAAATTCATCGCAAAAAGATCATTGCCTAGGCACATTGTCATCTAAAGTTAAGACAAAGTAAAGCATCTTAAGAGCTGTGAGGCAGAAGCACCAGACAACCTATAAAGGAAAGACTATCAGATTAACAGCAGATTTCTCAGCAGAAACCCTACAAACTAGAAGGGATTGGAGTCCTATCTTCAGCCTCCTTAAACAAAACAACTATCAGCCAAGAATTTTGTATCCAGCAAAAACTAAGCTTTACAGATGAAGGCAAGATAGTATTTTTCAGACAAACGAATACTGAGAGAATTTGCCACTACCAAGCCAGCACTTCAGGAACTGCTTAAAGGAGCTCTAAATTTTGAACAAATCCTGGAAACACATCAAAATAGAACCTCTTTAAAGCATAAATCTCACAGGGTCTATAAAACAAAAATTCTATTTAGGAAAAAAAAAAAAACAAAACAGCAAACCAAGGTGTATACAGGCAAATCATAGCATGATGAATGGAATAGTACCTCATATCTCAATACTAACATTGAATGTAAATGGCCTAAGTGCTCCACTTAAAAGATATAGATAGAATGGCAGAATGGGTAAGAATTCACCAGCCAACTATTGCTGCCTTCAAGAGACTTACCTAATGCCTAAGGACTCACATAAGCTTTAGGTAAAGGAGTGGAAAAAGACACTCCATGCAAATGGACACCAAAAGCGAGAAGAAGTAGCTGTTCTTATATTAGAGAAAACAAACTTTAAAGCAACAGCAGTTAAAAAAGACTAAGAGGGACAATATATAATGATAAAAGGCCTTGTCCAACAGAAAAATGTCACCACCTTAATATTTATGCACCTAATACTTGATTTCCCAAATCCATAAAACAACTAGACCTAAGAAATGAGATAGATGGCAACATAATAATCGTGGGGACTTCAGTACTTCACCGATAGCATTAGACAAGTCATCAAGACAAAGTCAACAAAGAAACAACATATTTAAAGTATACCCTGAAACAAATGGACTTAACAGATATTTACAGAACATTTACCCAGCAACCACAGAATATATATTCAAGTCATCAGCACATGGAACTTTCTCCGAGATAGACCATATGACAGGCCACAAAACAAGTCTCAATAAATTTAAGAAAACTGAAATTATATCAAGCACTCTCTCAGACCACAGTAGAATAAAAGTGGAAATCAACTCCAAAAGAAACCTTCAAAACCATGCAAATACATGGCTATTAAATAACATGTTTCTGAATGATCATTGGGTCAAAATGAAATCAAGATGGAAATTTTAAAATTCTTCAAATTGAATGACAATAGTGATGCAACCTATCAAAACCTCTGTGCAATATCAAAATTGCACAGATTCAGTGCAATTTGCATCAAAATGCTATCATCATTCTTCATAGAACTAGAAAAAGAATCCTAAAATTCATATGGAACCAAAAAAGAACCCACATAGCCAAAGCAAGACTATGCAAAAGAACAAATCTGGAAGCATCACATCCCGACTTCAAACTATACTATAAGGCCATAGTCACCAAAACAGGATGGTACTGGTATAAAAATAGATACATAGACCAATGGAACAGAATAAAGAACCAGAAATAAAGCCAAATACTTAAAGCCAACTTTATCTTCAACAAAGGAGACAAAAACATGAAGTGGGGAAAGGACACCCTATTCAACAAGTAGTGCTGGGATAATTGGCAAGTCACATGTAGGAGAATGAAACTAGATCCTCATCTCTCACCTTATACAAAACTCAATTCAAAATGGATGAAGGACTTAAATCTAAGACCTGAAACTATAAGAATTATAGAAGATAACACTGGAAAAACCCTTCCAGACATTGGCTTAAGCAAGGATTTCATGACCAAGAACCTAAAAGTAAATGCAGAAAAAACAAAGAGGAGAGTCTTTGCAATCTATATATCTGACAAAGGACTAATATCCAAAATCTACAAATAACTCAAATAAATTAGCAAGAAAAAAACAAACAATCCCATCAAAAAGTGGGCTAAGGACATGAATAGACAATTCTCAAAAGAAGATATACAAATGGCCAACAAACATATGAAAAAATGCTCAACATTACTAATGATCAGGGAAATGCACATCAAAACCACAATGTGATACCACCTTACTCCTGCAAGAATGGCCATAATAATAAAAAAAAAAAAAATCAGAAAGTAATAGATGTTGAGATGGATGCAGTGAACAGAGAATACCTCTACACTGCTGGTGGGAATGTAAATTAGTACAACCACTATGGAAAACAGTGTAGAGATTCCCTAAAGAACTAAAAGTAGAATTACCATTTGATCGAGCAGTCCCACTACTGAGTATCTACCCAGAGGAAAAGAAGTCATTATATGAAAAGGATACTTGCACACACATGTTTATAGCAGCGCAATTCACAATTGTGAAAATGTGGAACCAGCCCAAATGCCCATCAATCAATGAGCGGATAAAGAAACTGTGAGATATATATATATATATATAACTTAAATATGATGGAATACTACTCAGCCATAAAAATAAATGAATTAATGACATTCACAGCAACCTGGTTGAGATTGGAGACTATTATTCTAAGTGAAGTAACTCAGGAATGGAAAACGAAACATCATATGTTCTCACTCATAAGTGGGAGCTAAGCTATGAGGGTACAAAGGCATAAGAATGACACAGTAGAATTTGGGAACTCAGGGAAAGGATGGGAAGGGGGTGAGGGATAAAAGACTATAAATTGGGTTAAGTGTATACTGCTCAGGTGATGGGTGCACCAAAATCTCGCAAATCACCGCTAAAGAACTTACTCATGTAACCAAATGACATCTATTCCCCCAAAAACCTATGGAAACAAAAATTTTTTAAAAAGACAAAAAAAAAAAAAAAAAGCCTACTCAGCCAACTAGGATCCATTCCTGTTCATCTTAATTTAATTTTTTATTTCTCATCAAATTCTTCTAACAACCTTAAGAATTAGATATTTTAGTCCCCATTTTCAGATAAAAAAACTAAAGACATTTTATTCTTGTTATAGGTACGGATTTAGTAATAAGTGATGGACTCTACCTGATCCCTGTGAAAGTTCTGTTACTCAGTTTCATGTCTTGTTATGAGACGTGTGGTAGAGCCTGCAGCAGAAAGCTGACACCAAACAGGGTAACAGAGAAAAATAGAGAAGGAGAAATTCCTTTTTTTTTTTTTTGAGACAAGGTCTTGCTTTGTCACCCAGGCTGGATTGCAGTGGTGTGATCACAGCTCACTGCAGCTTGACCACCTGGGCTCAAGTGATCCTCCCACCTCAGCCTCCTGAGTAGCTGGGATTATAGGCAAGTGTCGCTATGCCCAGCTAATTTTTGTATTTTTTGTGGAGATGGGGTCTCAGGATGTTGTCCAGACTGCACTTGAACTCCCGGGCTCAAGCAGTCTGCCCAGCTGGGAAGATTTACTTCTTAAAATCAAATGTACATTCATTTTGAAAACTTAAGTACTTGGGTTTTATTTTTCTCTTTTCCTTTGCAATCACAGTATCAGGGCTGAAGAAGTGACTTTTTGTCTTCTATCTGCTTTCAGATAAGAAAAAAGTTACATAGAGGCTTGATGTTCAAGGGACACATGACATTAGTTTGACTCTAAATAATAATAAACATTTGGCTACTTTTGCTTGAACCACACATTAAAGAATGGTGACCTTTGTTAGTGCATGCTCTAAAGTCATATTGACTGAATTTAATTTTGGCCACAATAAATCAATATTTATTCCCTTTTTTAATCCTTACATTAGACAATGGTTAGTTGGAAAATGCTCACTTATCTTTTTCTGGTTCCTATAAATTATGGTTATTCAAGTGAGTATAAATAGACTTTAAGCTGACAATTACAAGATTATATTCAGGGGAATTCTAGAAGTAATGAGAGGTATTTTATAGGCAGAATTTCACCCAATAGAATGACACTGATTTTTTCGCAGATGTATTTTGAATAGATTGTAGGGGCTAGGGCTGACATTGGGAAGACTAATGGTAAGAAAAGATACCAGTGGTGCTGAGTTCTGCCTTGCTGGGTGCTTGACAAGGGTAGTCAACTTGGAGAGAAAAGAATGGTTCCCAATAAAGAACAATATGGTGTAGCTGTCAATGGAGCCTATGAACAAAGCACTAAAAAACAAAATAAAGTTGAATCTGTGAAATAAAACATAGTGGATTTAGAACTGTATACACATACAATATCTGATACACTTCCAATGGCAATTTTAGCCTTAAAAGCATGAATACAATGACAGGAAAACAGGAAAATTAATTATGATGCTTAGAAAAGGATGGTTGGAACGATAGCATAAAGAACAAGTCATACGTTGTTTCTAAGTGTGAGAGAAAGAAAAGACAGTCATGTAATACATTTTGAGTGAGCACAATTCTTGTGTACAGAATCTTTTAATAGTGAAATATTTTACAGAGAAAAATGTAGCAAGCGCAGAGACTGATATAACAGAAACCCACCCGTATATATGGGATCCTATTTTAAAGGAAGTAAATACTACAGAATCAGCTAAAGCTCCCGTATACCCCAGGGGTGTCCAGTCTTTTGACTTCCCTGGGCCACGTTGAAAGAAGAATTGTCTTGGGCCACACAAGAAATACACTAACACTAAGGATAGCCAATGAGCTAAAAAAAAAAAAAAAAAAAAAAATCTCAGAAAAATCTAATAATGTTTTAAGAGTGTTTACAAATTTGTGTTGGGCCACATTCAAAGCCATCCTGGGCTACATGCGGCCTGCGGGCTGTGGTTTGGACAAGCTTGTTGTACACCTTCTCTGTTCTTTGCTCTTGAAAAGTAACATCTATCCTGAATTTGTTGTTTACATTTTCTTGTTTTGTTTTTATTACATATGTATGCATGTATATGAGAAACATATAGTATTCCTTTACAAATAATCAGAATTTCCATAAGGGCTTAATATATTATGTGAATCAGTGATTTAATGAAGACCATTCTGCTCAAATTAAGTTCACATTTGGCTGGAGAATGAAAAGTGAATAGGTGGGTGAGTTTGACTTGCCTCCAACCTTAAAGACTTTGCATTAATAATTCTATTCCGTCTCAAACAGAAATAGCTGAGCCTTGAGCAAATGAAGAAAACTATTTGGAGTTAGAGTTAATTACTGATGGAGGTAGAAACAGTTTTAGGAAGTGTTTGTCTTAAAGCAAGAACTCAGGTCTGCATATCCTGTTCATGGGATGAGTAACGTCTTTTCCCCTAGCTATCATATTTCTTTGGACTCCTAATGAAAGCTTGAAAGCTACTCTAGGAACTTAGATTTTATGTCAGAGTTTCCAAAAAGGAATCTTTCGTGTCACCTTTATTCTATTGTTTAAGACATATGGGGTGTTTTTCAAAGTAGAGTCAATTTGCTTTCTCCCTAGTTAATGAACATATCCATAGAACTCAAGTAACAAAGTCAGTGTCTCAGTAACAGCTTGAAAAGGAGACTACTTAAAAATCATGTGACAACTTTTTAACAGTGTTTACAGATGAAACCAATTGGATAACCAAGGCTTCAAGTCTATTCCTTGCTTCAGAATATGGTATCAGTTGAACTAATAGAAACAGAGTAGAATAGTGATTACCAGGGGTAGGGGTGGCAGAAAGGGGGAGATGCTGGTTGAAAGATATAAACTTTCAGTTATAAGATGAATACATTCCAGGGATCTAATACATGGGATGGTAAGTTGACCCAGGTTTAAAACTAACTAGATTATGGGAATCATTTCAAAAAATATCTGTGTTTGAATTATGTTGTACACCTTCACGTCATAAAATTTTCTCTTTCAAGTATACCTCAGTAAAACAGGAAACAAAAATGCTGTGTGACAGTCTTTGGAGAGAGACACTTTGGCTAAAAGCCTGTGGGACGAGAAGGAACCTTGTATCTGAATTATTAAGATGCTTGAGTATATCATGGCTTTGTTAGACTTATTAAATGCAAAATAATTGAAGGACCTTGTTTTGTTCCACAAATCAAAAATTCGCCAATCTGCCAAAAGAGACAAAGGCTGAAGCCAGTGAATTTTACGAACTTTAGATGTCAGTTTAATCTGTAAAATTTGATGTTTATACATTAAAGAACACTATACTACCTCGTCAGAAAATAGGCAATATATCAGATATCTGAGCTTTTTCTGACATTTGTGGCATGGTTATCCATTTCTAGTCTTAACTTTAAGGTCACAGGACCCCAAAATGTGGATGGAGACCTGGTGTGAAAAATGAGGAGACCTGTTTTCTTTCACAAAGTTACTTGCTAAATGTAGAGAAGTTTACAATTCCATGGGTCCTCCATCTGTAGAATAAGGTCATAGATGGGCTCTTAGGGAACCTATCTGGTTGTTAAAAACAATGTCAGCTTCAAGAAAACTTAAAAATACAGGATTAGATGCCTCCAATTTATGTGGACAGAAATATACTGATGTTTCTATAAAACACCTGTGAGACCGAATCCTTGCGTTCAGTGAACTGTTTCTCTGCTAGTATACATCCATGACACCAACTCTGAATAGGATTTTAGCTAAGTCATTTCACATTGAGTGTGTGATTTATATTACTAAGATAAATGAAGACTAGACAGACAAAGTCTTATTTGCCTTCCTACCTTAGCATAGAAAAGGAACTGAAACAGAGATTATAGCTGTCAAAGTAATTCCATTCATTTGAGCAGCAGAGCAATGGCATTTATAGTAAAAATAAGATTTTAATTTATGTGCTAAAAATTTCAATATTTAATAGTAAAGATCATGATCTCTGGAGTCAAATTGCTTGGATTGAGTTGCAGATTCACCATGTATTTTGGCAAGTAACTTAAACTTGTCATCGTATAGTAAGATGGAAATGATAGTGGCACAGTGTATCTATCCCATATGGTTCTTACAAAATGTAGGTGAGTTAATACATATAAGACTCTTGTGATGGTGTAGGCATAAAGTAAGTACCCATGAAATGCCAGCTGTTAGTGTTTTATAAAAATAAAGAACCCCCAAAAGAACCTACTATTAGTAAAAAGGACTTTACAAAGATGACTATTTGTATCAAACTTGAATCCACAATTACTTCATGTCAAAACTTTGTGGACATGAATGTGTCGCATATAATACAGAAACCTCATTGGGAGGTTTTTTCCTTTAAAATAAATTCCATTGTATTTGACTGAAAAACTGATAAAGTGAGTGTAATATATATGTCTTGTAGCTTTGTTCATATCTCATGAAAGTCATCAGCTGTGAGTTTTGAGTGGAAAAATAAGCACTTAATCTACTTTGTTCTCGGAGGTAAAATGATTTATGTATTTTAAAATAAAGCTGGATTAAAGTATATATTTGTTCCTAAATATATTCTGCTCATTTATCCAACCATATAATTTCACTTTATTTGTAATAATTTGTAAGATACAGCACAATGATTTATATAGTTTTAAATTTTATGAAAGAAAAATTTTAATGTCATAGGTATAAGCCCTACTTCACCTCTCTTTATGGATTTGATTAGTTAATCTTTTTGTTTAGATGATGGAAAAGCTGAAATGAGAAATGTCTCAATTAATAAAATCAATTTCAGAATCAAAAGAGCCATATACTCATTTTTTGGTGCTCTAGCAGTGTATCTTAGTTTTACGTACAATAACAGTATTTTTCATTACCTAGACCATTCCAGAGTTGACTATTTTTTATTCCAAATTTCTATCAGATTGATTGATCACTTTAAAATGTGGATTGGCAATATATGTCATCTCTCTCCCCTTTTTTGTTCATACTTGCACAGTTCCTGGAAGTAGTTGATAAATTATTTGACCTATTGTGGTTTAAATATACTTAAAAGTCAACAAATGAAAGGAGCACTCATACCCTTAATCAATATTTAGATGTCAATTTAGGAACTATTCTTTGCAAGGTGCTGTTTGTGGTCAGAAATGCAAAGATAAGGAGGTGGATCCAAGATGGCCAAATAGGAAGAAACAGCTCTGGAGTGCAGTTCCCAGTGAGAACAATGCAGAGGGTGGGTGGACACTGCATTTCCAAACAAGTTAATCTCCTGCCCACAGACCAGGAGATTCCCAGGCAAAAGCACCACGAGCTTCCAGCACAGCTGTTTCAGCTGGCACAGCAGATCTCTACACAAAAACACACAGATCTGGGCAGCCATTTCAACTGGCGCCTGGAATACCTGGGAGACAGAGCTGCCCATTCAACTGAAAAAAAGGGGGCTGAAACAGGGAGCCAGGTGATCTGGCTTGGTGGATCCCACCCCCACAAAGACCAGCAATCTGAAATGCTCTGGATTGAGAGTTTTGCAGCAAGCATAGCTGGACCCAGGACAGTCCAGCTCTGTCGGGGGAAGGGTGTCCACCATTACTGAGGCAGTCCGCCATTACCAAGGCAGTTCTAACTATACCTCTATAAATAAAACTGCAAGGAAGTTCACACAGCAGCTGGGCAGAGCCCACGACAGCTCAGCAACGCCTATGCTGGCAGACTGTGACTAGGCTATCTCTTTGCTGAGCAGGGCAGCTCTGAAAAAAGGCAGCAGCACATCAGGAACTTATAAATAAAGCCCCACCTTCCCAGGACAGAGCACCTGGGAAAAAAGGCAGTTATGAATTCTGCTGCAGCAGACTTAAATGTACCTGCCTAGCAGCTCTGAATGGAAAAATGGAGCTCACAGCTCAGCACTTGAGCTCCTGTACGGGACAGACTGTATCCTCAAGCAGCTCCCTGACCCCTGTAGATCCAGAGTCACCTCCTAAAGGAGAGCTCAGGCTGACATCCAGAAAGTATCCTTCTGGGACGAAGATAACAGAAGAAGAAACTGGCAGCAACCCTTACTGTTCTGCAGTTGCCACAGGTGATCCCTAGGCAAACAGGGTCTTGAGTGACCCTCCAGCAGTCCTACCCAGCAGAGGGGCCTAACTGTTAGATGGAAAACTAAAAAGCAGAAAGAAATAACTTTATTACCAACAAAAAGTACATCCACTCAGAGACTCCATCCGAAAGTCAAGAACTACAAAGACCACAGGTAGATAAATCCACAAAGATGGGGAAAAAACAGCACAAAAAGGATGAAAACACCCAAAACCAGAATGCCTCTCCTCCAAGGGATTATAAATCATTACCAGCAAAGGAACAAAGCTGGGTGGAGAATGAGTCTGATGAATTGACAGAAACAGGCTTCAGACGGTGGGTTATAACAAACTTCTCTGAGCTAAAAGGATGTTCTAACCCAACACAAAGAAACTAAGAAACTTGAAAAAAGGTTTGGCAAAATGCTAATGAGAATAAACAGTTTAGAGAAGAATATAAATGACTTAATGGAGATGAAAAACACAACACAAGAACTTCGTGAAGCATACAGAAGTTTGAATAGCCGAATCGACTAAGCAGAAGAAAGGATATCAGAGATTGAAGATCAGCTCAATGAAATAAAACAAGGAGGCAATATTAAAGAAAAGAGAGTGAAAAGAAATGAACAAAGCCTCCAAGAAATGGCAGGATCAAATTCACACATAACAGTATTAACCTTAAATATAAATAGGCTAAATGCTGCAATCAAAAGACACAGACTGGCACATTGGATAAAAAGTCAGAAACCATCAGCATGCTGTATCCAGGAAATTCATCTCATTTGCAAGGACACAAAGGCTCAAAATAAAGGGATGGAAGAAGATTTACCAAGCAAATGGAGAGCAAAAAAAAAGTGGGAGTTGCAATCCTAGTCTCTGATAAAGTGGACTTTAAACCAACAAAGATCAAAAGAGACAAAGAAGGGCATTATATAATGGTAAAAGGATCAATGCAACAAGAAGAGTTAACGATCCTAAATATATACTCAACCAATACAGGAGCACCCAGATACATAAAGCAAGTTCTTAATGACCTACAAAGAGACTTAGACTCCCACACAGCAATAGTGGGAGATTTTAACCCTCCACTGTCAATATTAGATCAACGAGACAGAAAATTAACAAAGATATCCAGGACTTGAACTCAGATCTGGACCAAGCAAACCTAGTAGACATATACAGAACTCTCCACCCCAAATCCACAGAATAGACATTCTTCTCAACACCACATCACACCTACTCTAAAATTGACCACATAATTGGATGTAAATCACTCCTTAGCAAATAAATAAGAACAGAAATCATAACAAACAATCTCTCAGACCACAGTGCAATCAAATTAGAATTTAGGATTAAGAAACTAACTCAGAACTGCAAAATCTGGAAGCATTCCCTTTGAAATCTGGCACTAGACAAGGATGCCCTCTCTCACCACTCGTATTAAATATAATATTGGAAGTTCTAGCCAGAGCAATCAGGCAAGAAAAAGAAATAAAGGGTATTGAATTAGGAAAGGAGGAAGTCAAATCGTCTCTATTTGCAGACAAAATGATTATATATTTAGAAGACCCCATTGTCTCAGCCCAAAATCTCCTGAAATTGATAAGCAACTTCAGCAAAGTCTCAGGATACAAAATCAATGTGCAGAAATCACAAGCATTCCTATACACCAATAACAGACTTAAAGAGAGCCAAATCAAGAACAAACTGCCATTCACAATTGCTACAAAGAGAATAAAATACCTAGGAATACAATTAACAAAGGATATAAAGGAACTCTTCAAGGAGAACTACAAACCACTGCTCAGGGAACTAAGAGAGGACACAAACAGATGGGAAAACATTCCATGCTCATGGTTAGGAAGAATCAGTATTGTGAAAATGGCCATACTGCACAAAGTAATTTATAGATTCAATGCTTTCCCCATTAAACTACATATGACCCTCCCTACAGAACAGGAAAAAAACACCTTAAACTTCATATGGACCCAAAAAAGAATCCACATAGCCAAAACAATTCTAAGGAAAAAAATAAAAAAGCTGGAGGCATCATGCTACTTGACTTCAAACTATACCACAGGCTACAGTAATCAAAACAGCATTGTACTGGTACCAAAACAGAGATATAGACCAATGGAACAGCATAGAAGCCTCAGAGGCAACACCACACATCTACAACCATCTGATCTTTGACAAACCTGACAAAAACAAGCAATGGGGAAAGGATTCCCAATTTAATAAATGCTGTTGGGAAAACTGGGAAGCCATGTGCAGAAAGCAGTAACTGGACCCCTTTCTGACACCTTACATTAAAATTAACTTCAGATGGATTGAAGACTTAAATATATGGCTGAACATGATAAAAACCCTAGAAGAAAACCTAGGCAAAACCATTCAGGACGTAGGCCTAGGCAAGGACTTCATGCCTAAAACACCAAAAGCATTGGCAACAAAAGCCAAAATGGACAAATGAGATCTAATTAAACTCCAGAGCTTCTGTACAGCAAAAGAAACAATTGTTAGAGTGAACTGGCAACCAACAGAATGGGAGAAAATTTTTGCAATCTGCCCATCTGACAAAGGGTTAATATCCAGAATCTACAAAGAACTAAAACAGATTTACAAGAAGAAAACAAACCCATTCAAAAGTGGGCAAAGGACGTGAACAGACACTTTTCAAAAGAAGACATTTATGAGGCCAAGAAACATGAAAAAATGCTCATCATCACTGGTCATTAGAGAAATTCAAATTAAAACCACATTGAGATACCATCTCATGCCAGTTAGAATGGCAATCATTAAAAAATCTGGAGACAACAGATGCTGGAGAGGATATGGAGAAATAGGAACACTTTTACACTGTTGGTTGGAGTGTAAATTAGTTCAACCATTGTGGAAGACAGTGGGGCGATTCCTCAAGGACCTAGAAATAGAAATTCCATTTGACCCAGCAATCCCATTACTGGCTATATATCCAAAGGATTATAAGTCATTGTATTATAAAGACACATATACACGTATGTTCATTGTGGCACTGTTTACAATAGCAAAGACCTGGAACCAACCCAAATGCCCATCGATGATAGACTGGACAGGGAAAATGTGGCACATATACACCATAGAATACTATGCAGCCATAAAAAACGATGAGTCTGTGTCCTTTGTAGGGACATGGATGAATCTAGAAACCATCATTCTCAGCAAACTGTCACAAGAACAGAAAAACAAACACTGCATGTTCTCATTCATAGGTGGGTGTTGAACAGTGAGAACTCATGGACACAGGGAGGGGAGCATCACACACTGGGGTCTGTTGGTGGGGAATAAGGGAGGGGCAGAGGGGGGAAGGGCAGTTGGGGAGGGATAACGGGGAGAAATGCCAGATATAGGTGATGGGAAGATGGAGGCAGCAAACCACATTGCCATGTACGAAAAAAAAAATGCCAAGATAAATAAAACTGAGTCTTACTTTACTTGGAAGTTACAAGCAATTCAAAGGCTTGTGGGTATCAAAGAGAAGGAAAAGAGGTAAAGAACAAGTCAGAATTACAGTGTTTTCCATGTTGCAGCATCCAGAAAGGGTGGCTTTATGGAGCAGCTGGAATTTGACATAAATCCTGAAGGAGCCATAGTGTCTCAGCAGGTAGAGAGATGAGTGAGTAGGACAGAGAAATTATTATTATAGAGTTATTACCCAGATGGTAATAACTGTTAATAAGCTTAATAATATTTTAGCTACCCCGGTATTGAAAATGAGTGTCTTTTCAGCCCTCTCCTATCCCCAGGTTTGCAAGCAGTCAGTTGCTGTTCATCAGGGTAGAGCCTATTCTCAATTATGCAGCATCCACTAATATCCAGCAGGTTAGAAATACCATTTTAGTTGAATACATTGTCTTCAATTTTTAGGTATAAAATCAGGAAGAAGCTGAAAGCTTAATGGTTAAGAGTTTGGATGCTGGAACCAAACAGTCTAATTTCTAATCCCGACTTTCTCTCTTATTAGCTGTGTGGCCTTCAGCAAGTAATTAAACCCACTCTGTGCTCATTTCCTCATCAGGAAAAAATAAAAATAAAGATGTTGATAATAGTGCCTACCTTGTTATGCGGAATAGTTTCATTAAATGACTTCCTATTCGTAAAGTGCTTAGAAGAACTCAGGGGATAGAGGAAGCACTACATAAAAGTTGTAAATAAAATGGCCCTCATATACCTGCCCTGGTCTCCCTAAAACAGGTGCTGAGTTGAGTGGGGGCTGCTCTGGATGATTCCCCTGCTTCTGCAGCTTCTGTAGTTTATAATCCCTTGCTTTTTGGGTGACACCTGGCAATAAGACATGAGACCTAAATGCTCTGATTTTCTGCTTCACATGCACATTTTAGTAGTCTTGATTTTAACAAAGAGCCCAGTTCAACCTTGTTGCATAAGGACAATAAACCAGATTCAGTGGGTGGTAGTTTTTACTAGCTTCCTATTCTAACTTTCAGGTTTGAAAGATATAAAAGGCTTCCATATCCAAGCAAATGTAGTGGAACACATTGACGTCTCTAGGCAAAGCAGTGTGCCCCAATTCTGTAGAATTTGAGAGAGGGCTTTAGAGTCACTGCTAGGTTTGTGTCCCGGTTTTTCCACTTACCAAGTGTGTGGCTTTGGACAGGCTAATCCCTAGGCTTCTTTTTCTAATACTGGTCTTACAAAGTTGTTTCCTTATTTGGTGTCTGTCAGAATTGGTGGTCCTTCTGAGCATCCTCCACAGATAGTTAAGGATTTGGCTCCCGGTTCTACTGACTAACCTGCTATTCCTTCCCTTCAGCTGTCAGCCCTAAAACAGGGTGGTTGTCCTCACTTGAGTTTTGTGTCTTTGGGAGTTTATGCTTTACTGAACAAAATCCCTCTTTGCTCTTTTAGTGGTACATTCATAAAGGCACAGAGGTAAATTGATGTGTTTAATTTACCTTGTTTAACCAAGAGTAATCTTTTAAGTTTTTAAAGAAACAGTCTTAGTATATTTCTTTTATCAAAAGAAGTCTTTTGAAATTTTCCTGTAAGAATGAATTTAATGCTTCCTTTCCTTGCTTTCGTTAATCTGAGAATTCATCCCTTGATTATTGTTGCTAAATATTTTGTATTAAATTATCCCTTAATAACAAGAGCATTTAAATTGGCAGTGAAATTTAGGGCAATGATTTATGTTGCTAACGATAGTCTTATGCTAGAATTACACTTCTGAAATCTTATTTTTTGTTTGTATATTGGTGGGCTAGAGTTGGCTTAAGTAATTTTTTCATAAAGGTTAATGAATAATATATTATCAGAGCGTCTGAATATATGAGAATACGGTTCATATATTCCTCTGCAAATGAGAGGCAGTTTGCCTGGCAATAGCTATCTTTGATTGAGTCTTCCCTTTCTTTTGACATTTAATAATACAGCAGAGAACTCTAAGACCAACTGGGTATTTGTTCCTTTGATGGTGATTTGTTTTCATTTGATTTATGTGTGTTGACTTGTTTTTGTGCTTCAACACTGAAGTACTTTTTTTTTTTTAACTTTAAACCTAGGATTCGACATTTCAGTCAGAATATTGCTTTGATTTGATATTGTTTGGAATACAATTTAGTTGTCTTTTTTTTTTTTCAGTTGACATTTTTTTAGTCTTTTTGTCTTTGATTATTCTATTTCAGTTTTTGCATTTCCTGAGAAACAACTATAATTAGATATGTTTTCTGCTCTTCCAGATCTAGGATCTTTTTTCATCGTTGGTACTTTTCTCTGGCCTTACAGGGGTGTTTACCCTCTATGTAAATGACTTAATTTTATACAGTATGTGTCTATGTTCCCCCTCCAGTGGGTAATAATGCTGCACTTCATTTTGCAGACTCTGTGCAATGCTACTTTATTTCACCTATAATCTCTTTATCTTACCCAGCAGTCTTTTATTGACTTTGTTTTGTTTCTAGGGGTCATATCTTCTTGTATTATATGGACAATGCCTAAAACTTTCCTAAGAATTACTTATGATTCCTCTGTGAAGTCATTTTCAGAAAACTGTTCTTCCTTTGAATCTTTGACATGCCCTTTTCTTTTCACATTTATTACTACTTAGTAGACCCATGCTGACATTGCGCTGTTATTTTCATTCCAGAATTAAGAGTTACTCATCTAGACCTGCTCACAGAGGGGATATGTAGATTGCACTCAGCCCCGCTCTCTGTTCTCCTGTTTGTTAGTAAAAGTCCACTTTTAGATCACTGACCTTGTAGCAGGTTGATGTCTATAGACTCGGACCCATTTTCAGTGGACCCATTTTCAGTGAAAGAGTTTCATATAAAGCAGCTATCTCCAATGCCTTGTTCTTTGTTAATTTATATATGGATTATGTAAGAACTCCAGCCTCTAAAATGCAATACCTTCATAGGTCATGTTGTCCCTAAATTTGCCTTTCTGTCGCTGAAACTGCCAGGTTGCACAATGCATCTCCTTCTTCCTGGCTGGCATTTGAAAGTAGCCATCACTAACTTATGGGGTGAGGGATTCTCTTGCTGCCTCCAAAAACGTAATCATTTGTGACAAAGGACTAAGTTTCTTAATGATACAGATTTTTGCATTTCTATACAAGATGGCAGAAAGTGGAGACAGGGTGATATGCAGATGAAGATTTCCCTATCCCTTTCAAGGGTTGTGACTTTTCACTGCAAATCAGGTTTTTTACATCTAATTTTATTCTTTTTCTGTTATAAGAATTCGTGCCTGATTCTAGCAGTAGGTTGAAGGTCATATCTTTCTTTTCATGGTGACATGAACTTTATTATTTATCTGTTTTACAGGTATCTTAGTAAAAGTTTGGCAGGGAATATCAGGGACTGGTAGCTAGCATTTAAAACTATAACATATGAAACTCCACAACTTAAAGAAGTACTTTTTCAAGTCGCAAGATGCTTGAAAATTTTGCTTTCTTCAGATATTTTGTGGAAATAAACTCTGCCTTGTAAATATTCATCACAAGTTGCTATTCAAATGATGCAGGCATCAGTGTTCCTGTAATAGAATCTATGTGTTATGAAAACTGGGTCATTTTTGTGATGAAATAAAATGTAGATACATAAGTGATGGTAGGAATTCCAATGACTTCTTAAAACTTTTATTATACATAAAAACTGCCTGATCACTGCCTACTAACAAGAGTCTTAGACCTGAAACAGCTGTTATAAATAATTTAATCTCAGAGTTGGAAATTCAGTTGCCTCCAGGGGCCAGACAAATAAGGCAAATGCATGAAGTAGGCTAGTTCCATACAAGAAGGATTGGGAGGGACTAGAAAAAAGTAGAGATAATACTTGTGCTACCAAATCCTTCAGGCGTCATTAGAGCACAAACCCACTCTCCCATTATAGAGATGGAACTGAGGTCAAAGGATATTAACAGATTTGCCTAAACTTAGCTGAGTCTGTCTTGACCAGAACTGGGTACATAATTTGCAGAATCCAGTGCAAAATAAAATGCTGAGTTTCTTGTCCAACAACTATTAAGAATTTCAAGATGGCAACAGCAAAGCATTAAATCAAGTATGAAGTCTTATGTGACTGCCTAAGTTACACGCCCATGAATACATCCCTGGTTTTAATTTCTGATCTAGAATTTGTATAACCAACAGAAACTTGTCATCACTCTCACCCATAACCACTGAGAGGCTGGTAATAGAGATGGAGTTAAAATTAAGTTTTTTACTTTGATACTACAATAAGTTAATTGTCTTTACTTACAAGGATATTTTTTTATGACATCAGGAATGCCATTTAGTGGCATTCAGCCAAGGCACAGCTATTCATAGAAAGTACAAGAAATAAAATTGAGTATTTAGTACTAGAGTAAGAGTTTTTTGTAATAAGTGTGTATGCACATGCACACACACACACACACACATCTTATATTTTAAAAGACTTAAAACATTTCCATCATTTAAAATCAAAAGGAAACTTAAAAATTTTTCTTCATTAAAAGTGAAAGTCACAGCTAGACCATAAGTTTGGCATGGTTTAAGATTGTCATTTATAGTTGTCATTTGATTTTTTTAGAGTCTATATGTCTTCCTTTAGCAACATTTTTTAAAACAAATATGAACTTCAGTTAACTCAAGTTGTTAGTTTTCTATTATTTGTCTGATTCAGATATTACACCTTCATATTATTGAGCCATGTCCCTTCATGAGTGATAAACAAGAAGTTCACATGTTAGAGAATGAGAAAATGAGTGATTGGGCAAATATTGCAATTAACAATAAAAATCAAGTTATGAATATAATACTCAAAATATTTAAGCCATGTTTACCAGTGTATGGGTTCAGCTAGCACTGAAATTACTCGTTAAGTTTAATCCCTAGTTGTGGGAGGGGGCAAATTTAGTTTAAGGAACTCTCTTCCCTCCCTTACGTATTTGAGTATATGCTGTGAATATAGAGACTGAATGTCACAGAATTTTTTTTAATCCTCTACAGGTGGAGATTTTCATTTTACCTTTATGTATTTACCTATGGAGTCAGATTCCTGAAAAAGGTAGGATCTCTCAAAATATTTTATGTAATTGTTATGTAAGTCTATATCCCATCTTTTTTTTTTTTTTTAAGTAGGTGACTAACAATATTTTAGATAATCATAACAGGCTTCATAAGAATTATTTGTGCATTTTCATTTGACTTACAAAAATATTTTGGATGTTGCTAAGTCCCACATTTACTCCAGTGGATAATTTATTACTTTTTTGGTACAGGAAGCTTATAAAATCTGCCTGATGCTTTGAAAAAAGTTAGTGTTTCCACATCACACAATTTGAGAACATGAATTTTTGCAGTGTGTATTATCACTATACTCTTCACCAGTAGAAATAACTATATATATATTTCTTATAGTTTCTTTCATGGACTTTTTTTCTCCTGCTATTGCGTTTACTATAATCCCGCATGAACGGAGGCACCTGAATCTATGAAAGTAATTCTTTGTGGCTGCTATAGTCTTTTTCCAAGTCATTTCAGGTTTTACTGGAACTACTATCAGATTAGTCTCCTTAAATCTAATGAAGACCTATCTTCTCATAGTCATACACATATTAACAATAGTGATTTGGCATAACATGAGGAATAATTATTATTTGTTTGAGATAGAGTCTTGCTCTGTTGCCCAGGCTGGAGTACAATGGTGCGATCTCGGCTCACTGCAACCTCTGCCTCCCGGGTTCAAGTGATTCCCCTGCCTTAGCCACCCAAGTAGCTAGGACTACTGGCACATACCACCACACACAGCTAGTTTTTTTGTATTTTAGTAAAGAGGAGGTTTCACCATGTTGGGCAGGATGGTCTTGATCTCCTGACCTTGTGATCCACCCACCTCAGCCTCCCAAAGTGCTGGGATTACAGGCATGAGCCACTGCACCTGGCCAGGGAATTATTTTTTTAAATTCTCTGTAGTATTAGCCTCCAAAGTAATATCAGTGTTACCTTTATTTATTACAGATTTTTTTTCCTAAAATTAATAATGCACCAAATATTATGCTTTATTAATCTTAAATATTGACATGGAAATTTTAAATACATTTAAAATTTTTAAATCTGGTTTACCAGATATTGTCTGCCTGTGGTGAATTCTATTATAAATAGTGGTTGTTTCCCATTATCATATTTTTCTAGAGGATTTTTTTTACTTATAGTCTTTTCCTTTGGTAACTGCACTTATTTTCACTTAATAAGACCGTATGGCCAGAGGCCATTCGAATCAATTTAAAAAGATGAGTTTTACTCTGTGGGGTTTCTGTGTATGAAGAAATTCTCAACTGGAGTAAATAAACATAGTTTAAACTGCTTATTTTGGAATTCTACAGTTCCAGTTTTCAAATTTACTTACCTAGAAAAAACCAGAATGGCCGTAGAGCTTTTGTGCTTGTAACTTGACTACCTTGGAAGAGGAGATAGCTTTGGATGGAATTTTAGCTGATGTGTCAGAGGTGTGCTTCATAGGAAGGTCAAGTTCTTAACTAAGGTCAAGGTTTGGATTCATGCCTGGTTCTGTTGGTGAGGGGCTTTGATGGTGAGAAAGGAAAGATAATATGAGCACTTTTTTGCCCTTTTCCTCTTGGCCTGCTGGATACAGTCTCTTTAGCTCTCATACAGCAGTGTGGTTATCTGTCATCAGAACAAGAAACACTTTGACACTTTACTCTGGTTCACTCTGTCCCTAAACAAACTGAATGGAATGAGAATAATTTGTATCAACCAGTCCTCAGTGGGTCCGCATAAAGCAGGAAGAGGAACTGTCAGTAGAATGTTTCCATGGAAATTATTTTTTCTTAAACCAGACCAGTTCTGTGCCAATTTCCTTTCAACTGCTTCTGGTTATAACAATTTAAAAAAAAAGGAAAGAAGAACTAGACATTGTTCTTCTTGTTGAATTAATTTGTGTGGGGGTTTCTTTCTTTAATTCCCTCCAAGTAGCCCGCAATTTTCGATGAGCTGTGTATAAGTCTTAATCATAATGTGAAGTAGAAATGTGTACATAGAATTCATCTGACTGAAATAGCTTTGGAGGACTTCATAAGCTATCTTGTCCAACCCTCTCATTTCACAGCTGAGGAGGCAGAAATCCAGAATAGGGTAGGTGGCATTCGAAAGGTCACACAGTTTATTCAAGGCTGAACCTGACATGAAACACATGCTCCTCTTTCTTATAGAGCTCTCTCTGGTTGGCCAGCCTGCCCTAACTGCCCTAACCTCAGCATGATTTCCAAGTGACTTTCTTCTCTGGTTAGCAGACTTGACCTAGCCAAATCATTATTGTTTATTTATAGAACTTTAAATGCTTCTTTTAATGTATATTTTTAAAATATTTGTATTAACTTTCTTGGACTGGACAACCTACTTGCCCATCTAAACTGAGAGAAAAATATTAGGGATGCAGCATCAGAAATAATCAAAATAAGGTAATTCAAATTTGTATAATACCTTAAATGTTAGAAAATAAGAAACATATAGTTCTATCAATACAGCATAAATTTGTCTTTGTGTTCAGATTCTTCCAGAAGTACAGTAGGAAAATTCTCATAATAACAGTGTAGTGGATCCATTTTAAGATATGAGAGGCTGCTGCTGCCTTTACTTCTAGAATAAAAAATGTAGATGATTACATGTGCTGTTAGAAAAGTGCACTGACCAGTTTTCTTCTGGCTGTAGGTCAAATGAGCCTGTTGTGTCACATTTTCTAGGGTGGTTTAATAAGTATCCATCCTACCCTAAAAAAATAGGGAAGTAGACACTAGAAAACATTGACCTTACAGACATGTTAGTAAACTATTCAGTAAAGCTACTGCTGTGTTCGCAGGAAATATATAAAACACTGAAAGTAAGCCTGACTTAATAGTTTGTTCCTGTAATTGCTTTAAACAAGAGGGTCTGCTCATAATTATAACTGGCAGAGTCAAATACTTTTGTTAAAGAAGACCTACAAATACTTAAGGTGCTCTGAAGTTTTAGCAGACAGTGTATACGTACAAATTAACACATTTTCCTAGATTCGATTTTTCCTAATAATCTACATGTTAGGCTAACTTACTTCCAGCTGTCTGACCATGTGGTTTTTTTTTTTTTTTTTTTTTGCTTTTTTTTTTTTGAGACAGAGTCTCTCTCTGTCACCCAGGCTGGAGTGCAGTGGCACGATCTTGGCTCACTGTAACCTCCCCCTCCTGGGTTCAAGCACTTCTTGTGCCTCAGCCTCCCAAGTAGCGAGGATTACAGCCGTGTGCCACCATGCTCAGCTAATTTTTGTATTTTAGACAGGTTTTACCACATTGGCCAGGCTGGTCTCGAACTCCTGATCTCAGGTAGTCTGCCCGCCTTGGCCTTTCAAAATGCTGAGATTATAAGATATGAGCCACCACGCCCATCCCATATGGTACATTTTGCATCCTAATTTATTTTGCTCACTTGCATTTCTGTAAAAGAAACGTTACTGAAGATATACCTATGTCTAATTTCAATATCAGTCAGGGGTTCACAGGAGATAGAAACCACAGTAGTTAATTTTAGGAGTGACTGTAATATAAAGAATCATTAACCAGAGGGAACCACGAAGCCTGTGTTTCTCAGAGTAAATTGATCTGCTGTTTACTGCCAGTCTGCAATGAGATAAGAAGCTTGCACCTGAATGTAAAGCAGCTACTGATTTTTGAGAAAGTCTACCGATGAAGAAAAATTAGCTGAACGCAATGTGCTTAGTCATCTAGTTAATTTACCTCTGGTGTTAGATCATTATGTTGTTGTGGACCTTTAACAGACCTTTCAAGGATTGCTCCTCACCCATTAGCGCTGCACTGAGGCATAGTGGAGGTAGTAATAGCAGGAAGTTACTGCCACTGAGGACCACGGGATTACAGAACCTGCAGGCTCAAAGGAAGAGCCACGGAGCCAGAGAAGACTTCTGACAAAGGGGACACTGACCAGCTGCTGCCACTGGAATGAACTGCTGCTGCTGGAGTGAAGATGCCTGCTGGGTGGATGTGGGGGCAAGGGATGAAAGTGATGACAAGAACTAGAAGCAAAACAGAAGGGAGCATGTACCATCTTCCTCTTGCAGCCTTCCAGCCTTCCTCAAGTGCTTCTAAGAAGCTGAACTTGGTGAGGCACCAGCTCCTTAAAGCCAATAGAAGTGTCACTTGCATAGTCTCTGCTATGAGACCAACAATAGTATCTCAGTAACTAGCCCAATTGTCTCATATTGCTGCATTCTGAAATACACTCTGATAAATTTTATTATAACTTATTTTATTACATTTTTAAAACATGAAGGTTGCCCCTTGTTTCACTGACTTGATGACTACTGCTGGGTGAAAATTTATGGTTAAAGTACCCCCTCAGACTGAGTCCTTTGCCCACTCCCTTAGACTTTCTGAATCCAACCTGAACAAAGGTGCAGCCTTTCATTGTTCATACGGTGTTCTCAAAGTTCAACACACAAAGTCACGAAGTGTTCCCTTTTGAGAATGTTCTGTTTTGCTTATTGCTTAGTTTGGAATCTTTCTGAAATGGAAACAAAATTGTAAATTTTTTTGCCTATTTTAAGACTGAAAATAGAATTTGTCTAGCAATTAGAATATGAGTCCATGTAAGATTTTGTTCTTTGTGTCATTTAAAAAAATCTTAAAATTGCTTGGACTATGTTGCTGTTTAAGGAGGCTTTAAATTTGGTTTTTATGAGAATGACCCCCATAAAATACTTCTATAAGAAGTGCACATGATATATAATACGAACATTGGGAAGGGACCCTAAAGATCGCCTATCCCAAATTTCCTATTTCAGAAAACAAGAAACAATTTCAGAAAGATGAATTGACTCGTCCCAAGCAAAATGGGAGCCTATTTTACTGTCTTTAGACTGTCTAGGTTAAAAACAATAACAACAACAATTTAGTTAAGTTTTAAAAAGCTAGCAGTTTAAGTAACTTTTTATTGGTAAATTCACCTTACTCATGAAAACTAAAAGTCACATCAGTATAGGATGATAAGTCTGAAGTCAAGATTGAGATTTCATTCTTGACCCTGCTCATTATGCTTAATGGAAGCCTTGCTCTCTGAAACCCATCTGTAAGATGGGAAAATGATGCTTGCCCAGACTCAGTGTGTGTAGAAGTGCTTTGGAAGCCGTAACTTTGGAAACACAAGGCATTGCAGTAATTATTACTGATGAAGAGGTGGTTTCTGCTGGGAATGATTTGTGTAAGTCCATTGTCGTCCCTTCATGTGAAAAATACTGTTCTGTTGCTGCCTCCTGCCCGGACCCATTGTCCTGTGCTTCAGTGCTTGCAAATAGGTAAACAATCTGAAACAAAAATGATCTTGAAAAACCAAAGGAAACTCTTCAGTGCTGCTGCTTATTGCATTTTCTTTTCCTTCCTCTACCTGCATATTTTCTGATTCTCCAGATCCCTTTCATTTACCCTACCTCACTTTCCTTCTGTGTTGACTGTGGCTGGCATTCTCTCTGAGGAGGACATTCTGAGGCCAGTGAGAGACTGAGGATAATGTGACTCTGAGGCCCTGCAAAGGAAGTCAGAATGCCTGGGTTTGTGATTTGATTCTGCCATTAATCAGTTTTATGACCTTTAAGCAAACCTCTTAATTTCTTTTGGATTTAATTGCCTCATCTCTAAAATCAGTAATGTAGACTAACCTAATGGCTTTCAGTTCATATCCCATAATTCCGTAAAGAATTTAAAACTGCTGATAAGTATGGTGAGCTGGTCCTACCTCCTTGGAAGGTGGCAGGATAATGCAGAATAATCTTATATATGTTCCTATATATTGACCTGGCAATCCAACTCTTATGAACTTATCCTTAAGAAAAAATTGCCGGATGCAGTGGCTCGTGCTTGTAATCCCAGCACTTTGGGAGCCTAAGGCAGGCAGATCATGAGATCAAGAGTTTGAGATCAGCCTATCCAATATGGTGAAACCCTGTCTTTAGCAAAAATACAAAAATTAGCTGGGCATGGTGGCACGTGCCTGTAGCTACTCGGGAGGCTGAGGCAGGAGAATTGCTTGAACCCGGGAGGCAGAGGTTGCAGTGAGCCAAGATTGCATCACTGTACTCCACCCTGGGATGACAGAGTGAGACTCTGTCTAAAAAAAAAAGAAAAGAAAAAATTACACAGAAAAAGAAAATATGGATGTGTGAAGTTACTTATTACAACTTGTGAATGTGGAGGTCATAGATATCCACCAAATGTATATGAATATGTGCACATATATAAGATAGCAAATCCAAAGCAGAACATAATGTCTCATATTAGAATAATATTTTAATTAAATTATCAAAGTGACAAAATGGCATGCGATCTTTTTAAGAAAAACTATAATGATTATTCTGAAAATGTTTAGTAGAATGTTACATGAAAGTAAGTAACAATCTTACGTGTATGTTTTACTGTGGCCATTATATATGTTGATAAATCACAGCAGTGGATAAAAATGAAGACCCCTTTTGGAGGTAGAAATTTGGAGTTTTTTTCAAAATATCTTTAATACTTTATTTTCTATTCAATAAAATTCAAATGTAGGAATTGGAATGGAAAAGACTGTGCATAGGATTAGGTATACCTGGGTCATCAGAGAACATGAGCTTGTGAATTTTAAAGAGGAGGAAATCGAAATTAAAGGTTGAATTCCATTTAAATGGCGAAGAAATAGAAAAGTTTGGTCCAAAAAAACAAAATTCAGCAGTTTATGTTTGCCTGGTTCTCACTGTCCTGCTTTATTTATCTGCTACTTCCAGCTGAACTCAGAGTAGCAAAGCTGAGAATCTGTGGTTGCGGCATTCTTGATAGTTTTGGATCTCATCAGAAACCGTCTCCTAATTTTCAGAGTAGGTATAGAAATTCCTTTTTACACCTTTGATATCATTCCACAGAATAATTTTTTCTCTCCTTCTATGTTATATATTTTCTACAGTGTAACTAGCAGACCATCTATATACTATTCATGTTAAGAAACTGGTTGGACAAAGAGAAGTGTTTGAGGTAATGAATATCCCAGTTACCCTGATTTGCCCATTACACGTTATATACAGGTGTAAAAAAAATTACCCCTAAAATATGTACAACTATTATATATATATCAAAATAAATAAGCAAAAATTCACTTCAGGGATTTTTTTTAAAAAAGCTATTTTGGACAGTTTCATATTTTGACATTACAGGAAATATACTTTGAAATTGTCCATTGCCTAGGATAAATTAAAAACTTTTTCATACGATAAAGGCATTTCATTTCATCAGCACTGCAAATGGTATGCAAACTTTGATTTTGGTTTTATAAAATTTTCTCTAAAGAACATTGAGAAGCCTTTCCTCATATTGTCTCTGCATTGTGTTCACGCCATGTCTTGAGAGAATGGTATCTCAGACTGACAGCTGTCTTCAGGCTGTGAGGTAGACAGACTTTAGGACTTCATAAAGTTGAAATATAGATTTTTTGGAAGATTTTTGGGGGTGCTCCAAGAGCAAATGGTGGCTGCTGCCTTCTGAGTACTTGCTTTTCTGTAATTATACAAGAGTTTCTGGAGTTGGTGTTTTATAAAACCATAAATCTTATCTTTTCAGCTCACTAGATAGCATAACAACTTTGTAGAAACTCTAGAAATAAAAAAAAAAAAGTCGTGTTGGAGTCTACTAAAATAACACTCGCTTAAATATGATTTTCATTATTAGACAGTCCCCTAAAGGCATAGACTTCTACTCAAAAGTTTAGTGTTGAATTTGACTATGAAAAGCATTGGTCTAATTTATATGCTGTGACAAAACTAGCTCTATAGGCTTCCTTTGGCCGGAGGCAGTGCCTGAGAAGGGAATTGCATTAGTATTCATCTCCTACTTCTACCATGGGAAATAGAAAACTAGTAACTTGCAGAAGATTCAGGTAATTTGATATGAAGTATCGACCCATGTATCAAAATCTGTACCTGCACATTCACTCTGCATTAGCTGAATCATCATCAGAGACCTCTCTGACACAGAAAGAAAAAATCATTTACTGAATTCAGCAAGGAAAGCATTACTCAAGTATGTTCTTATAAAATCTGAGAGCCAATGGCTTTCACATACAATGATCACCATAATAGAACATTTTCCTCATCAACAACAATAATGAAACAAACCAGATGTTCTTTGCTTAAGAACGGCTTTCTGGGGGAAGTAATGAGATGTTCTACTTCTGCTTGTGAAACCGATGTTCTTTCTCAGCAGGGAAGGGCCTCATCTTGTCTGGGTGTGTTTGGAACGGGGGCAGCGTACTTAGGACAAGTACTTGATGTGGAGCAGAGCAGCAGGAATTCCGATTGGACCAGCTCATGCTCTGATTATAGCTCCATGTGTGTGATTTCAGCGGAACTCTAGTTCAGGGAGTATCTGGTACTGGGTCTGCTGTCAGGTGGGACAAATGGCTTGGTGTTTGTGCTTTGTTTTGTTTATGTTTGCCTCCCTTCTCATTTATTAATGCATATGAGAATGGGCCTACCTGGCAGGGGCCCTTGCTGTCATTGCTTAGGATTTATTAATCAAAAATCTGGTGATACTAGTCAACTTGGAGTGACTATTCCAAAGCACAGAGAAGATGACCATTTTGTGCTCAAGTAATGTAGGCTTCCAGAATGAAGCAAACAGTGAGAAGGATAAAATAACTTTTTTCCTTGATAGAAATTAATCTATATTGATAGACGTAGTTTCACCTGAGTGGGGGGGGGGGGTCCACAACAGAGCCTGCTGGAGTGAGTGCTGGAAATGTTCTCGATATGGACAGTGGGATAAGTGTCTATATATGTAGACATGCATCAAATTACTGTGGCCTTAGGACCATATATCTTACCTTAACAACTTAATAGCTTCTTTGAAGCCTATAGCTGCCATATAAAGCAGTCCCTGCATGATGCTGAGTGCAAATGTGGGCATAAAGCATTTGAGTAGAAAAAGCTGGGATTTAAAGGGTGTTTCATTTATGGCTACTTCCAAAGAGCTTCTGTTCATACTGATGGGATCTCTGTTCATTTGTTCATTCTTTCTTTAAGTATCTGTTGAACAGCCATCCTATGACAGCAGTGATTGTGGGCACCATGGATGAAACAGTCTGAGACTCTTAACCTTGTGGTGCCAAGGCTATTATTACTCTTCTTTTCCCTACTTCAATAAATAATAAATTGAGCCTACTTCAGTTTAGCTGACATTTATTAAGCATCTATGCAAAAGATGTGTCAGATGTAGGAAGGCATGGCTCCTGCCTTTAGGGATTTTGTAATCTAGCAGAAATGTTAAGCTTTATCTAAAAATACTTACGTAATATGAGGCTTTGTGATAAGTGGAATGTTGTATAAGGAGATGGGACTTTTTAGCCAAAGAAGGGTTAGTTTTCCTGTTTATCCTCATTGTAAAAGATACAATGTATGTGTGGAAAGGGCAGCCTCCCTTTCCATTTTCCTGAGCTTAATCTATAGTCTCTCATCTTATTTACTCATTCTCTACCACCAACCCATGTCTTCTCTGTATTCTCTTCTATCTTCCACCATACACCCAGAATGGTGACTGAGTGGAGTTGGGAACTAAAAAAAATGGCAGAGAGTCATTTCAGATCTTTCCTCCATCCCTCAGCCCCATCCACGTATGGATTGCTGTAACATTACATCCTTAATCCTGACCAGCAAAGCTTAACTACCAGATGCTGGTGTCACTATTCCTTCATTACCATTTAACGCCTTTACAGGCGACATGATTGCTCAGACTCCTTGTCCTTCCCCAGCCACCCCATTTCCCCCTTCTCTGCACCACTTGCCTCACTTTCAAATACCATATGGGTATTACTGTACTGGAAATGTCATTTACTTTTAAACTGGTTGTGATCAGTTGAAGTGATTTGTTCTTGAGACTTCTACCCTGGCTTCCCATAGAAATTGCACTGAACAAAATCCCCATCTTTTCCTTGGGACATCAGTAACTTTGACAAAGGCAAGTGAAGTGCAAAACTGTCCCCCAGTCTTTAGACTTTCTACTCCTCCACACATTCCTGTCCCAGGCAGGCTGGATACATGGCTTCCATGGGGCTTGCTTATGCAGCATCGCGTACATAGAATGACCATCCTCATCTTTACCCAAAACCTACCAGCCCAGGTTCTTTGTGGATCCGCTCACCATTGAACACTTACAACATAAAGCCTTTTAAATCTTTAGTGTATAGGTTGCAAGGTTGTATTGCATATATGTAAAGCACCTTGCTTCATCCCTGAACCATGAGAGGTGTTCAATAAATAGGCATTATCATTATTATCATACAGTATCATTCAGTACTTAAGTATGAAGTATCATGTCTGAGTGCTTTCATCTCAAATTTATTTCCATCCAGTTCTGTATGCTGCTCACAGCAGGGCCTCATACCCCACATGAATCTCCTATAGCGCTTGATATCCAGCCAAGAATACAGTAGATGGTGTACAGAAACTTGAGTAATGAAATAAAAAATATGCCTCTTTGCCATTTTGTAACAATTTGGTAAAAATTTTGTGGAGGAAAGAACTTAAACTAATGACAGAAATCAAGTATGGTATAGTAATTAGGTGAGAATTCTCATTATCTGTTGTTACCCTATTTCCCATTAGTAATGTATGTAGAATTGGCAGTAAAAATGATCTACCCTAGGCCAGGTGTGGTAGAACACATCTGTAATCCCAGAACTTTGGGAGGCTGAGGCAGGCATATCACTTGAGCCCAGGAGTTTGAGACCAACCTAGGCAACGTAATGAAACCCCATTTCTTCAAAAAAAAAATATATATATATATAAATTAACCAGGCATGGTGACTGAGGCGGGTGGGTCTATTGAGCCCAGGAGGTTGAGGCAGCAGTGAGCTATGATTGTGCCACTACACTCCAGCCTGGGAGACAGAAAGAGACCCTGTCTCAAAAAACTAAAAGGGCTTACCCTTAATGTTAGTTCTGAATAGTTGGTTGGTTGGGAATTGTCCGGTATTTTTGCCTGTGTTTAAAGGAGAGTATGTGTGTGTACACACACATATACATGTATGCATGTGTGATGTGGTGAGTGAAGCTGTGGTGGCTAATATCCGGGTTCCCACCACTAAGAAGTGACTGAAGGATGCTTCATAATGTCTCCATTACTACAATGTTAACAGAGTAATCAGGGAGCATCAAACCGACTCTTCGTTTCTCAAACCGGAAAATCAGGTATTCTTGCTTCTTCCTGGCACAGCACAAGGTGTCCTGGTAATATAGTGAATGTTGCAGAATGGAGCATAACCATTTTGGCATTTTACTTGCCCTCTCTTTCCAGACTACAGTAAAGGCCTATATTGCTCAGGAGCATTAATTGATAGTGTTCTAGGAATTGTGTCTATAATGACTTGCAAACTAGCGGACAGTAACCACAGCATAGTCAGGGTCTCCTTTGTGGATGCATGTTCCTCTTCACAGCAGACCCTTGATTAGGTTAAGCATAAATGATGTAGTATCATAACACAGTTTCTTAATAGGATGCATGGTGTTCAGTATTAGCAGAAAAGTTATATTTGGCACTAGCTATTCGATCCGAATGGGTGGAGGTAATAACTGTACCACAGTGTCCTGCCCACGTGTGTGTATGCACATGCGTCACTGCTATCTGAAGCATGAAGCAAGGAAAATAGCTCCTTTCACTTTGTCCCTAATCACAGCGCCTCCCATCCTCGCCTCAGTTTTTACTTAAGCTAGTACATGAATCTGTGAAGAAATTGATAAAGTGATACTTTGCTAATTTAATTTCATGTGAATTATTAAATAACTATAAAAACAAAATTACTAAATGCTATGGGATACAACTTGAGTTGGGCCCTATAGACATAATTTACAATTTTTTTTTGTTGGGTGGGGCTAGGCAGGAAAATGATTCCCCACTTACCTTTTCTTATTAGCCAGTTGTTTGACTTTAGAAAATGGACTCCTCTAATTGATTTCTATGTAGGACAAGAAGTGTTCATAGCATGAGGTTTTTGTCAAAGACTAGCAAGATTCTGATTACTGAATGCTACCAGCAAAAATGCTCCATTCTATACATCAATTTTTATAACTAGTGTCGCCTTTTGGATGGGAGTGTGGAAACTAAAAGTCGAGTTTAGGTCTTGATACTAGTTGATCATTATTGTCATCTCCCTCAGGAGGGAGAATTCCTTGCCTTGCCTTTTTCTGCTCCCAGTGGCTGCCTGTATTCTTTGGCTTGTGGCAGCTTCTTCCATCTTCAAAATTCATCACCCTAATTTCTGCTTCTGTCATCAGATTGCCTTCTCTTTTGTAGTCAAACCTCCCTCTGTCTCCCTTATATAAGCCAGGATGATTTATCCATCTTAAGGTCCTTAATCATGTCTGCAGTTTCTTTTGCCATATAAGGTAACATTCACAAGTTCCAGGATTTAAGATGTGGATATCTTTGGGTGCCATTATTCAGCCTACCATACCATGCCAGTCCCCTACTGGTCTCTCCTCTCTCAGAAGGCATTCACTAGTATATCCAGAGGGAAATGCCATTTTGTTAAGAACTGATGTAGCATAAAAATCTTTCTGCGGAAAGGTCACATATTCTTTATCCTTAAACAACTTACAGGCTGATAGAAGATGTGACTTGCTCCCAAGTATTTTTGACATCAGGCAGCACATGATAAGTGCTGTAGTGATGATGAAAATAGACCTCTAAGATTAGAGAAGGGGGAGGGAGGCTTTTAGATAGGGTGAGAAGTCTGAACTGAGCATGTGACAGTGAGGATGAAGGAAGTTTTAGCTCTGAAAGATGAAGCAAGGAGGTGAAGGGGAAGAATAGAAAGTGTAAGTCTGGAATGTGGGAAGGGTGGTGTTTGGGGATGGGGAAGAGAGGAGGCAGCAAATATGAGGATGATGAGAGGCAGGTGTGGCAGATGAACAAAGATCGGATCAAGCATTCAGCTTATGTTTAGTAGGGAAAGCATAAAGAAGTGATAGATGATTGAGCTGGAAAAAGGAAAGCTGGTCGCGGTGTGCAGAGTGAATTAAAGACTGGAGGCAAGGAGACCTGTGTTAGCCACTGCAGCAGCCGTGCTCCTTGTTGTCTCTGGCCTCGGTCCACACACAGGTGAAACAGCCTCTTGTGTATCATTTGCAGATTTTGTTAGGCATACCCAGGAAAAGTCAGCCGACAGGCAATTTCAGGCAGGTAAAGCATTTGCTGCTTGTTATGAAGACTTACCAGGCACTGAAGAGGTAAGACTGAACTTAGAAAGAAGAGATAAACAGAATGTTCTCAGGGTAATAAAAGTTGCTTCTAAAAGGGGAGATAAGACAGAGGGGAAGTTTTTAAACTATTTCTTCTGTTCTCCTCCACCCGCCCTTGCCCAAGAAGAATGTCTACTCATTAACTGGCAAAACTGTGGCTTTTCTTTTTTTGGGGGGTGATTTCCTTTCTCCACAGAGTGAGAAAGCACATTTTCACTTAGATTCTCTAACTTAGCAGGAGAGGGGCAAAAAAAGGTGCATCCATATTTCAATGAAGATAATGAATATAATTTTTTGAGTTTGTTTTTGGAGAGGCGGGAAAAAAAACCCTGTTCCTTAGTTTGCCTTTTTAAAAAAGTTATGTTTCGTGTAAAATACAAATAATTTTATTTTTAAAAATTTTAACTTTTAGGTTTGGGGGTACATGTGAAGTTTGTTACACAGGCAAACTCATATCACTGGGGTTTTTCTGTACAGATTATTTCATCACCCAGGTATTAGCCCAGTAGCCAATAGTTATTTTTCTGCTCTTCTCCCTTCTTTCCCACTCCTCCCTCAAGTAGACCCCAGTGTCTGTTGTTTCCTTCCTTGTGTTCATAAGTTCTCATCATTTAGCTCCCACTTATAAGTAAGAAAATGTGGTATTTGGTTTTCTGTTTCTGTGTTAGTTTGCTAAAGATAATGGTCTCCAGGTCCATCCATGTTCCCACAAAAGACATGATCTTGGTTTTTTTGTTTGTTTGTTTTTTCCTGGCTGCATTGTATTCCATGGTGTATACAAACCACATTTTCTTTATCCAGTCTATCATTGATGGGCATTTTGATTGATTCCATGTCTTTGCTATTGTGAGTAGTGCTGCAACGAACGTTCTTATGGGTAGAATGATTTATATTTCTCTGGGTATATGCCCAGTAATGGGATTGCTGGGTTAAATGATAGTTCTGCTTTAAGCTCTTTGAGGAATTGCCATATTGCTTTCCCCAATGGTTTAACTAATTTGCACTCCCACCAACACTATGTAAGTGTACTCTTTTCTCTGAAACTTTGCCAGCATCTGTAACTTGTTGAGTTTTTAATAATAGCTATTCTGACTGGTGTAAGATGATATCATGGTTTTTATTTGCATTTCTCTAACTTTTAATTACATATTGAGCTGTTTTTTCATATTCTTTTTGACCCCATATATGTCTGCTTATGAAAAGTGTCTGTTGATTTCCTTTGCCCACTTTTTAATGGGGTTGTTTTTCTCTTGTAAATTTGTTTAGTTCGTTATAGATCCTGCATAGTAGACCTTTGTCAGATGCATAGTTTGCAAATATTTTCTCTCATTCGGTGATTTTCTGTTTATTTTGCTGATAGTTTCTTTTGCTGTGCAGAAGCTCTTAATTAGATCCCACTTGTCAATTTTTGCTTTTGTTGTGACTGCTTTTGATATCTTCTTCATGAAATCTTTGCCTGTTCCTATGTCCAGGATGGTATCGCCTATGTTGTCTTCCAGAGTTTTTATAGTTTTGAGTTTTTACATTTAAGTCTTTAGTCAATCTTGAGTTGATTTTTCTATATGGTGTAAGTAAGGAGTGCAGCTTCAGTCTTCTCTGCGTATGGCTAGCCAGTTATCCCAGAATCATTTATTGAATAGGGAGTCATTCATTTCCCCATTGCTTTTTTTTTTTTTTTTTTTTTTGTCAAAGATCAGATGGTCATAGGTGTGTGGCCTTATTTCTGGGCTCTCTATTCTGTTTCATTGGTCTATGTGCCTGTTTTTGTACTAGTATTATGCTATTTTGGTTACTGTAGCCCTGTAGTATTGTTTGAAATCAGGTAATGAGATGCCTCCAGCTTTGTTCTTTTTACTTAGGATTGCGTTGGCTATTCAGGCTCTTTTTAGGTTCCATATGAATTTTAAAATAGCTTTTTCTAGTTCTGTGAAGAATGTCGTTGGTAGTTTGATAGGAATAGTATTGAATCTGTAAATTGATTTTGGCAGTGTAGCCATTTTAATGATATTGATCCTTCCTATCCATGAATATAGGGTGTTTTGTCATTTGTTTGTGCCTTCACTGATTTCTTTGAGCAGTGTTTTCTAATTCTCATTGTAGAGATCTTTGACCTTCCTGGTTAGCTGTATTTCTAGGCATTTTCTTCTTTTTATGGCAGTTGTGAATAGGATTGCTCTTTTGATTTGGCTCTCGGCTTGGCTTTTGTTGGTGTATAGGAATGCTGGTGATTTTTGTCATTGATTTTGTATCCTGAAACTTTGCTGAAGTTGTTTATCAGCTGAAGGAGCTTTGGGCCAAGACTACACGGTTTTCTAGATATAGAATGTTGTCTGCAAACAGAGATACTTTGATGTTCTCTCTTCCTATCCTTTTATTTCTTTATCTTGCCTGATTGCTCTTACTTACTAGGACTTCTAATACTGTGTTGAATAGGAGTGGTGACAGAGATCTTACCTTGTGTCAGTTTTCAAGGGAAATGCTTCCAGCTTTTGCACATTCAGTATAGTGTTGGCTGTGGGTTTGTCATAGATGACTCTTATTATTTTTAGGTATGTTCCTTCAATACCTAGTTTACTGAGAATTTTTAACACGAAGGGCTGGTGAATATTATCAAAAGCCTTTTCTGTATCTGTTTACGTAATCATGTTGCTTTTGTCTTTACTTCTTTTTATGGGATGGATCACATTTATTGATTTGCATATGTTGAACCAGCCTAGCATCCCAGGGATGAAGCCTACTTGATCCTGATGGATTAGTGTTTTCATGTGCTGCTAGATTCAGTTTGCAAGTATTTTTTTTGAGGATTTTTGTGTTGATATTTATCAAGAATATTGGCCTGAAGTTTTTTGTTGTTGTTGTTGTGTTTCTGCCAGGTTTTGGTATCAGGATGATTGCTGGCCTCATAGAATGACTTGGGGCAGAGTTCCTCCTCCTCAACTTTTTGGAATAGTTTCTGTAGGAATGGTACCAGCTGTTCTTTGTACATCTGGTAGAATTTGGCTGTGAATCCATCAGGTCCTGGGCTCTTTTTTATTTTATTTTATTTTTGGTTGGTAGGCTATTTATTACTGATACAATTTCAGAGCTCGTTATTGGTCTGTTCAGGAAATGAGTTTCTTGCTTGTTCAGTCTTGGAGGGTGTGCACATCCAGGAATTTATTCATCTCTTCTCATTTTTCTAGTTCGTGTGAACAGAGGTGTTCCTAGTAGTTCCTGATGGTTATTTTTATTTCTGCAGTGGTCAGTGGTAATATCCCCGTTGCTATTTCTAATTGTGTTTATTTGGATCTTCTCTCTTTTTTTCTTTGTCTAGCTAGTGGCCTATATATCTTACGAATTTTTTCAAAAACACAACTCCTGGATTTGTTGATCTTTAGAATGATTTTTCACATCTTGATTTCCTTTAGTTCAGCTCTGATTTTGGTTATTTCTTATCTTCTGCTAGCTCTGGGGTTAAATTGTTCTTGCTTCTTTAATTCTTTCAGTTATGATGTTAGGTGGTTAATTTTAGATTTTTCTAACTTTTTGTTGTGGGCATTTAGTGCTATGAATTTCCCTCTTACCAGGCCTTAGCAGTGTCTCAGAGATTCTGGTATGTTTTACCTTTGTTCTCATTCATTTCAAGGAGCTTCTTGATTTCTGCCTTAATTTCTTTATTTCCATGTAATTGCCTTATTTTAAGCACTTTTCTTAGCCTTGACTTCTATTTTTATTGCACTTTGGTCCGAGAGTGTGTTTGGTATGATTTCAGTTCTTTTGCATTTACTGAGGATTGTTCTATGAACAATTATATGGTCAATTTTAGAATATGTGCTATGTGATGATGAGAAGAATGTATATTCTGTTGTTTTGAAGTGGAGAGTTCTGTAGAAGTCTATCAGATTCATTTGGTCCAATGTTGAGTTTAGGCCCTGAATATCCTAATATAAATAATTTTAAATGTACTTTAGTTGTATGGCATTTAGGGGAGAGAAACAAACTGATTTTAGAGAAAGTTAGATCATTAGCGGCTTCCTCAGCCTACTGCCTCAAGCTGCACTGTGCTAAGTCCTGAAGTGTGATGTTTCGCTGATCCTCTCCCTGGGCCTCTGAGGTCTGTTATTACTCCACTTAAAACAGAAGGAAACAGTCTCAGAGAGTTGAAGTAACTTGAAGTGACAGAGCTGGCATCAGCCCCAGGTCATGGGCTTCCTCATCCACATTCATCACTGTTAAGTGGCCTCTCTTGGTAAAAATACTCCATCTCAGTGTGCAGTCAACTCCTTAAAAAAAAAAACCAATTCCATGGTATTGTATTATGTTTTAGTTTGGATAATTTATAGTAGGAGATGGGAAATAAATGATTTTTAAAATACTTTTAGGCTTGAAAGTGTTTAATTTCTACTAAAATTATGTAGTGTATGCAGTGTCCAGAAGTCCTATTTCTGTATTTTTTTAAACAAGAAAAGCTTTGGCTGTGCTAGAAAGAATAGCATTTCACTTCGTTATGGGAAAGGTTTGCTTTATCCCCAGTAGCAGCTCTGTTTTGCTACTGGTAGACCTAAGTGCTATCACACCTTCCTACCTTGGCTAACCCCTCTGATTATAGAAGTCGTTGCTCAAGTTCCATCCTCCTTTCCCTTCTCTCTCTCCTCCCTCTGCCTATCCCAAGTCCCTGCCCTCCCCCACCCCATCACATTATTCCCTCCCTCCCCACCCCCCGCCATAGTGGAGCTCTGAAGGGTCTGTGAGTATACTTGTCACAGGGTTCCCTGTTTGCTCCCCCAAACTTACTGTAAGCCCCTCAAGGATAGTTCCTGGACATCAGTACTCTATAAATAATTGAACTAAATCTGCTCTTTGTCCAGGAGGTATATGAGATTAATCTGACGGCATGTTAAGTAAGGTATATTGCAAATTGAGACAAATTTAACAAATAGAGAAGGGGAAAAAGAAATAGGTAAGTGAGACTTAAAAAAAATAAGAGGAGGAGCTGCTGCTCTACGTAGCAGTGCTTTACCTGTAGCTGCTCACTGATTCCGGGTTTAATTCTGGCATCAGGGGAATAGAAAGCTGAAGCGAAAGAAACCTCTGTCTGTTTGGGTAGGGTACAGTGTATCCTGAATTTTCTGTTTGCTTTCTTGCCAACATTGGAGTTGGTGTCTCATGAGAAGGAGGAGAAGGACAGGAATCGCAAATGCCAGTCCAACAGTCCCAGTAGGGAGCTGGAGGGAAAGGTGGCTCCACTGTCTGTCTGTTCACCAGCATATCATTGACAGAGCTTGGGAATTTATTACTATAACTTTCCCTCCTGCTTTGAACACTGAGAGTGGCTCATCAATTGTTAAATTATTTACATTTCTTTGGCCCTACCAACAAACATTAACTCCTTCTTTAAATGAAATAGCCCAACTCCTGAAGCCTCTAAATTACTACCAAATTAATTCATAGAGATCTTGGTGCAACTTGAAATACTCCCCCAAACCCTTTGTCTGTTTATTACACTCCAGGGGCAGTATCTGATTGCTTTTATCTATCTTATCTGACATCTGGTGAATTTTTTTTTTTATGAAATTTGCCAGAGGTCTGCTAGATCTGTGCTGGTGGCAGCTACACGGTGCATTTGTGTATACCCTTCAGTTATTATTAAAATCTTTCATGATATTTCTATACAGTTTTGAATAGCCATTTTGTTTTTCCTAATGTCATATAATATTGTCTTTATAAAAGCATCAACAATTATTTGTTGTCTCCTATCCCATTTTTATTAGTATCACTCTTCTTGAACAATACAGAAGTAAAAAATTTTCTTTCTGCTTTTAGGATTGTGGAAATCCTGTCACTTGGAAAGTCAGCAGGAGTGCAAGGGGTAGCTTTGAGGAGATTGGGTGGTGAGAGAGAGGGAAGTCAGGAGAGAAAGTATCTACTTGTAAATGAATGAAGAGATTTTCTTGAAGCAAACAGTAAGTCTGTGCTACAATTTTTTTTTAAATGGTGATAATTAGATTTTCTAACATTTTATATATAGGAACACTTGAGATTACAAAGGAGTGTGCAGTGATGCATGCTGCAGTGGGCAGTTTGGCATTGCAATCCTAGCTCCATTTTTACCTAGGTTTTCATGTCTTGTGAAGGTAGCAGCTCCTCCTCCTCTTCTTGTTGAGTCACTACAGAGGGATGAACTATTAGGACCAAGCTATATGTTTCTTTTCCAAAGTAGTCATTTGTGTTCATGTTAACTATGTCCTCTGTAGCCTTTGGGACAATTACATTACACATTAATTCTGTGAATTAAAAGGAAGGGAAAATAGAAGAATTTTTAAGTGACCGTATTAGTCCATTTTCACACTGCTATGAAGAACTACCTGAGACTGGGTAATTTATAAAGAAAAGAGATTTAATTGACTCACGATTCTGCATGGCTGGGAGGCCTCAGGAAACTTAAAATTATTGTTGAAGGTGAAAAGGAAGTAAGGTATACCTTACATGGCACAGGAGAGGTGTCAGAGGGAACTGCCAGACACTTTTAAAGCATCAGATCTCATGAGAATTCACTGTCATAAGAACAGCATGGGAGAAACCGCCTCCACGAGCCAATCACTTCCCACCAGCTCCCTCCCTTGACATGAGGGGATTACAATTCAAGATGAGATTTGGGTGGGGACCACAGAGCAAAACCATATCAGTGACATTAATCTGAGTCAGGCCTACCATAGGTAAGCCCTCATCACTTTTTCCAACCATGTGTCTTTTAGAAGTGTGGCTTCATCTCAGTTCATGAAACAAGGCCCTGCTACAATAGCGATTGATTATTTATTAGCTGGTAAAGCACATCTGTGCTGTGTGTTGTTTACAAATCTCTCTTTTATACGTTATCTCTTTGTCTCACAGCCCCTGACCCCTTTTTTTTTGGCAGCTTCGCAACAACCCTTATATAATTAGACCTTAAGACTTAAAAAAAAAAAAATCTTGTCAGTATTATAAATTGCAATCACATTTGCTGATGGACTGTAATGACTCTAATCAAATGAGTGAATTTGGTTCAAGGAAATCAGTTCTTAGGGTCACTAGTGGGTCTGTGGCCAGAAGCTTCATTAATTTAATAATTGTCCCTCTCTGCTGCCAGTTGACCTCTGGATTTTTGCCTCTGTTCAAGTTGGTAATCAAAACATTGCCTGTAAAAATGGAGTACCAGCTAATGATAGGAACAAGTTTATGAATAACTCTAATTTCAAGAGCTAAGTATTAGTTCAGTTACGACTTTATTGCTTGATCTTAGGGATTAAGCTACGTAGCCAACACCTGAGCTGTGTTCCTTTGTTTTCAATCTGAAAACTCAAACATAAACCACATAATTCATTAATAGTTTCTAAGTGCTAAGCCCTTAGCTGCTAAATAAATAGGTAGTTTTTTTAAAACCAAGGAAAAAAGTATTAAAAAAAGAAAAATTAATGATTTGCTGGGATTTTTTTAACCTTTCCTGATATTACTTGTATTTAAAGTTTAGTAAGATTTGATCATTTGCAAGTAGACAAAAATAAGAGGCAAGAGTAAACCAATTTATTGCTACATAGTAACAACAGAAGCGTCCTGGGAAATCTGGCCCTTTCCCCACTAAGGAGCCTCTTACTCTGTCTTAAAAAATCACATTCTTCTCGTGCACATCTGGAAGCATCAGCAACGTATGCAGGTGTTCTTTCACATTCATTCAGTTTCACTCCTTGTGAAAGTAAATGAAGAGTCATGTTGAAGAGTTAACTATAGGATACCCATTTTAATTCTGTGGCAACTTGTTGACTGTATTCTTTTTCCATAGACGTCTTTGTCCAAAAATCAGCCTTTATACATGTCGTTTATTCAGGTATGCGGAGTGAATAACATGCACATGAAGTCTGGCTTCTCTAAAAGTAGCTGGGCAATAGTGTTATCAGGTCATTGGAAGTACAGTAAATATGAAGCAAAGTTTCTGTTGTTGTTTTTAACAGTATTGCCATGAGTATTAAAATCACTTAAAGTCCCTCAGAAGAAAAATAGAATATGCTGACATTGTGTTTGTAAATGACAATTTTTCCAATTGAAACCCTAGTGGGCCCCCCACAGCTACCATTTCCAATGGCTTCTCCACATTTCTTGATGGGAGTCATTTTTCAACTAGATGGCTCTGACACAGATAATGGCCATCTTGATTGCATCAGGGAACTATTCATAAAACAAGGACATTCAGGTGTACCTAGAATTTTTTTTCCTGCAACACAATGAAGGATTCTAGTTTTCCCTTGAAGGAGATTTAAGATTTAAATACCTTATGTTAAAATTACATGACCTCAGGACATTTTCTGGTGTGCTAAGTTTGTTTAATTATCTTAGATATGTGTGAGTTATAGTTTTCGGTGATCTTTTCCATCCTTAGATTTATCAACTCCACATGGCTACCTTTAAATCTTCATTACTATTATTTGCCTCCCTTCTTTTTTATTGCTAATCTAGGATATCTCTTCTAGGACTGCTGCAGCAGAGAAGTGGTATCTGATGCCAGCAAAGCTAACAGCTGTGACAGTAAAATTCTGCCAAAACCAATAATGAATTGGAACTTAGAAATCCCTGTCTCAGCAATAGCCGTGGGACATGGAAAATATTTCTCTTTAATAAATAGTTAGAAAATCGTCTGCTTGAAAGTGCTAGTCAGATGGCCCTTTTTGGCACCATATTAATGTTGGAAAGAAAGGACCTTGGACTGAGATGATGCTGATTATCAGCCATTCTGTAACACATTCTCGCTCAATATATAATCTTCCTAATGAATTTCAAAGTTGAAACTTTTGCTTTTAGATTCCTAAGCACTTAAACTGATAAACTCCGATTCCTCATGCATCTTAGGAATCAAAAGACATCAGCACCTAGGAAAAGAAATTATAAATTGATATAGTAATAGCCTATAAACTGTTACATAAAATGATTTAGATTTTGTTTTTAGCTATTAAAATAGGTGTTGCTACAGTCAAGGCTATAGGTAGTGTCTGTCATGAGGGCCTGTGAGCTGACTATACATTTTAAATATATATATATGCTGTAGGCCTGGAGTGGTGGCTGATGCCTGTAATCCCAGCAGTTTGGGGGACCTAAGGAGGCAGATCACCTGAGGAGGTTGAGACCAGCCTGGCCAACATGGTGAAACTCATCTCTACTAAAAATACAATATTAACTGGATATAGTGTTGTGCATCTGTGATCCCAGATACTTGGGAGGCTGAGGCACGAGAATCACTTGAACCTGGGAGGCAGAGGAAGCAGTGGGCCAAGATCATACCACTGCACTCCAGCCTGGGTGACAAGAGTGAAACTCTGTCTCAAAACAAAACAAAACAAAAAACAAAAAATGTATGCTGTAATTCACAAGGCAAAGCCTACAGCAGCATATGGATGAATCATGGCGGCCACACCAGTGCAAAACCTGCTCTAAGTATTCTCTGGCCATCACTTAATAGTAGAAGTTTGTATAAAAGTAATATTTTATATCATAACATTTCAAGTCCTGTTACTTGAAGATAAATGATGATCCCAATGCTTATCTCATGCTTTTATAGAACACTTAACTTTTACAATGAGGCAATACAGTCTTATTGATAATCTCAAGGACACCGTAGTAGACGAAGTGCCTAAAGACCAGGAAGTTTGTTTTGACCAAGGTCCCTTCTTTATACATCGCATGTACAACCAGGACTTTAACCCAAGCCTTCTTACCCTAAGTTAGTTACTATAGGCCAGTAGACTACAGTCATGTATTTAAGTCTTTATAAATAAGGACAGTGCTTACAACTCAACAGGAAAAAAAAAATAGCCTGATTTTTAAAAGTGGGCAAAGGACCTGGACAGACATTTCTCCAAAGAAGACATAAAAATGGCCAACCGATATATGAAAAGGTGCTCAACATCACTAATCAGGAAAATGCAATTAAAACCATGTTGAGATACCACCTCACACCACTTATGATGGCTTTTATCAAAAAGAAAAGAGATAAATGTTGGCAAGGGTATGGAGAAAAGAGGACTCTAGTATACTGGTTTGGGACTGTAGGTTGTTACCGCCATTATAGAAAATAATATGAAGTTTCCTAAAGAAATTAAAAATTAAACTTCCCTATGACCCAGCAATCCCTCTTCTAGGTATATATCCAAAGTAGATGAAATCACTACTTCATGAAGATATCTGCACTCCCATGCACCTTACAGTGTTGTTTACAATAGCCAAGATATGGAAACAACTTCAGTGTCCATCAGTGGATAGATAAAGAAATGCGTGTGTATGTACAGTGAAATATTATTCAGCCCTAAAAAGATGGTCCTGCCATTTGTCACAGCATGAGTGGATCTGGAGGACATTATCCTAAATGAAATAAGCCAATCACAGAAAGAAAAACATTGCATAATCTCACTTATGTGAAATCTTCAAAATAGCTCAAATGTATAAAGATAGAGAATAAAACAGCAGGGGTATGGGTGAGTAGGAGGAGGAAGATAGGGAGAGAGGTAGGTCAAAAGATACAAAGTAGCAGATGCGTAGAATGAACCAGCCTGGGTGCCTAATATACAGCATGAGGACTGTAGCTATTAATAGTATATTAGAGATTTTTGTTAAGTAAATACATCTTAGCTGCTTTTATCACAGCCAGAAAGGAGGAACTGTGTGAGATGATAAATATGTTAATCTGCTTCATTGTAATAACCAATTTACTGTCTGTATGTATCCCATAACATCATGTTATAAACCTCAAATATTACATGATAAAACTTATAAAAATAAATAAGGATAGTAGGCATTTTGATCTTAAGAGAAAAGGCCACATCTTTGGTTGTGAGCTTGTTGCTCTTTAGTCTTCTCAGCTGATGAATCTTTCCCCCTAAATAGGTCCTAGAGGGTTAGGAAGAGATTCTGCCTAGATGTTGGCAGCCACTTATTCCAAAGAACTCATTGATCCGATGATGTCAACAGGCATTCCTTTATAGGAGGTTAATGTGTTGCTATATAGAAGGGGCCTAAACCCTGCCAGAAAGCAAAGCTGTTCTGTAGTAATCTTTTATAAAATTTTTGGTGAAAGTTTTATAGCTTTTAACTGATGTGTAGTATATGGTATAATACATAATTAAGATAGTGAGCCAAGCCAGTCTGCTGGATTGGAGTCTTGGTTTCTGTCGTTTACTAGATGTGTGATGTGTTGCAAATTACCTAAACTGCTCTGTGCCTCAGTTTCCTTATCTGTAAAATTAGATAATAATTGGACCTACCTAAGAGCTTTATTAAGAATTCAGTGAGCAATGCCATAGTTTATACTCAATATAAATAATAATGTAAACATAATATCAGTAACTTTATACAACAGGTTTTCTCTTTTAGGGTCCTTGAGGAGATCCCAAGGGAGTAGATTTTGGCTGCCCCACATGGTCAGACTTTGAGGCCTCTGTTGCCTTTGTGGTGTTGTAATGGGACACATTCAGAGCACTTGTCTGAAATATCCTGGCTTTGTCGTGATTACTCCATTATTCTCTTTAGGTTGTAGGTGATTCTCTCTAGTCTCTGTTCTGTGCTAGGCTCCTGACCGTACACAGAAGAGGGAGCTCTTTGCCGAGGCATGGGAGACTGCACCTGGCCAGAAAAAACCACAGTTATCCCCAGTATCTGGCATGCTTAATGCCCGTGTAAAGCCTCAGATGACAGAAAAGTCAAGGGTAATTGTGTAAATAGCTAGCATGCATTGAGTGTTTGGCTTTGACTCGCAATGTGCTACAATTTGTATATGTATTAATTCATTTACTTCTCACCAAACCCTAGGGGGCAGATAAGGAAACTGAGGCAGAAAAAAAAAGTCGAGCAATTGGCCTAAGTTCTTACAGCACATTATGTGGTGGGGCCATCATTTGAACTCAGGCTGTCTGGTTCCAGAACCATGCTATTAAACAGGGCATCCAGTCTTTTACATTGGACTGGCTCCCTCAGAAATGCTTCTGTGAGTTACATTTGGCATGGTGCCATTAGCTCTGTCAGGAGTAATTATGGGAAGAAGTCTTGTGAAACCTGCCACTGGATATTGTGAGAATGTCAGGATACCCTGTATCACACAGTATCCTCTTTGTAAGGACTTCTGGGAGAAATTTTTCTCAGTTCTGAAAAACAAGAACAGGTAAATTCCGTGAGCAAATTGCCCTGCTTTTACTTCTTAGACGTTATAAATTTTCTTCTTTACCGCTGACCACTGAAAAGCTAATGATCATATTTGTACCCACCCTTGGTTTGTTATTATGGTTTTGTCAACTTTGCCTTCAGTTTGTCACTACATTCGCTTTTCTTTTGATTTCATTCCATATTTTAAAAGTCATTTTTAAGGTAAAGTTATTCATGCATATGGGAAAATGTTCAAATAGTTCAGAAAAGCATAAAAGTAACAAAAATCTTGTTTTCTCTCCCCCACACCATTTCCTACTCCTAGTTTTTTCTCTCTAGAAATCTAAGTACTTCTTGTGTATATAGAAATGTTTTATGCATAAACAAATATATGTATGTTATTTTAAATATGGAATCATGCTAATATACACTGCTCATCAGATTACTTTTTTATTTTTAAATTTCTACTTTAGGTAAATTATCATAAGATGTAGAAATAAAAGAAAGGTTAAGAATAGTCCCCAACCATCATTTCCCATCTCTTCAAGGTGTCCAGTGTTAACACTCCCCATGTATGTTTCCGTGGTACCTTATCTTAGTTATAACACATGTTTGAACATATTGTCTGTTTTTAAATCATCTAAACTATGAACTCTTTGCAAAGCTGGATGGTGGCGTGGTGATTACAACGTCTCTGTTACCTCACACACTGACTAGCACACAGCAACCATTCAGTATAAAACTAAGGCAATCACCCAGATGGAAGAACACATAGATGAAGAAATTAATGCCATTTTCTTCATAGGAAACATTCCATTAAAAAGCTAAAATTGATCCTGAGTATTGCACTATGACACACCATCAAGAAAACAGATTATTTTATACTAAATAGAGGAGAAAATTCAAATGGAATACAAACGTGGAACCGTTGTGCCTGGACTGAGTGTATGCTTCCTGTTGCAAATATAACAAGGGACATGGATCCTTAAGTGACTGTGGAATATAAACGAAAATTCTCTGCATGTTTACATGGCTAGCTGGGAAATTTAGACAGCAGAAATTCAACAGATACCTGTTGAGTGGCCTCTATGTAGGGGCATTGGGTTGAGCTCTAAGGGCACTGTCATCAAGTTATGCTTCCAAAGCCCTTAAGGCTTTCAAATATAAGAGAATCTAAAACCTAGCTTTACCCCCAATCTTCTGCCCTCCCCACCTCTCCAAATAAAGGAGATTGCTGAGAAACTTCTAACCTTGTTTACCATGCCATACCTAGATAATTATCACCTAATGAGGCTTTGTTTTTTCCTGCTTTCTAATAGTCTGTCTTTTTTATAAGGGCCCTGGTAATGTTTCACCTAAAACTTATAATCCTTTGTCACCGTGATGTTTTGTTTTGCTTTTTCCCGAGGGGTGAAGTAGAAAAATGTTTTGATACTCTTCTAAATTCTGTAAGCAATACGAAACAAATATATGGTAAGAAAAAAATTGTTCCAGATATATTTTGAGCGCTACCTGTGACTTTTTAAATATGTTCACTGGAATTAAAAAAAAAAAACGACTTGAATAACATGTTTTCTTTATGAGAAAAACAGTAGCAATGCTGTTATTCTCTTTGGATATCCATCTTTCTCTAAAAATGTCACACAATTTGTCGCTATCACATAGTCTTTTTTATTATTTTCTTTTGGCTTCAGTTTGGTTTTCAGTCCTTTTGAAAGGAAAATTTGTGTCTCGTTTTTGAAAGGTAAGTTTGTGGCACTATGGAAAGAAAATCTTTGGCCTAGAAGCAATTTCCAAATTGACCATCTCTTTCTTAGAGTATGCTTTGGTTGCATTGAAATGTGAAGTTTAAACATAGAGGCATGATAATGAGAAATGCCTCCTGATTTTAATGTAACAGAACAAAGAAGTGTGCATTTTATGTGTAGACAGCAAATCTGTAGGGATTGTTATCTGAAGTGGCAGTGGGGAGCTTGGGGGCGGGAGGGGGTGGGGCGGTTCTTATACAGCCAGAGCAATCTGAATTGCTTCTTAGCATCAGCGATTCAGCCGTATCTGTGTCCCAGGAGAATGTACGTGTGACTCAAGAAAGGGGAAAAGAAGAAACCAAACCAAATCCAAGTATAGTTGTAGCCTAAGAACGAACATGTTAGGAAAAGGCTTATTTAAACTCACTATCATTGATGTTCCTAATTATATTTTTAAATGGAATGAAGATTAGGAAATCATTTCAATTAGGTGTGTAAGATTACCTGCTAGACTAGCAGCTAGAGAATTATGAGGTCTATTAATTATAAAACATTTCCTAAGTACCAAATGTACCGTTCATAAGACAGGCTGTAATTTATGAGTTATGGGCAATAAGTGGAAAGGAGCACAGTGATTCACGTAATCACATTTTTCATCTCTGACAGAACCTTTCTCTTCATTTAAGGTTATGGGAAGACACTTTACATTTCTTATCTTCTGCTGTATTTCCTCCAGTGGCTCATCAGTAGTTCAGAGGGGTATTGTTTTCCTAGAGCTAGTTGAATCCCTGACATTTTCACTCAAGATTGAGAATTAGATTTTTGTCTTTCTTTCACGCACTCAGGGTAAGCAATGTAAAGTTGACAGGGGTATTTAGCTAAAAATCACTAGCACCTTGAAAACTAGAATCCCTGGGGAGAGCCAGATACACAAAGTAACAAGATACAGAAGCATTAAAGCTGCCTGGCTGCCCTGCTTCCCACTGGGATGCAGTGCAAATGTCTGCAAGGAATGCTGCTTGCAGCTGTACTGGATGGAAATGTACATTGGTAGTGCATTTTGATAGTCAGAAAAGATTCTTTCTTGTATTATATTGCTAAGAATCAAAGGAAAATTTTTACAAGATTTTTACCAAAAGATTTATGAAAATACATTGGCTTACAGACATATTGCAGTCCCTTTTAAATAAGAGTATTCTGTGCTCTAAAAGATAGCTGACAGAGCATCAGGACAGACTATTACAATAGCTTAGTGTTCAGTCATAACTATCTTCAGCTGAGACCCTTGAGCCTTGGTATACCATGTACGTTCAAGGATGTCTCTATTTTTTTTTTTCAAATTATGTTCAACTTCCCATTCCTATAAACCTGACATTTTTTATTTTTGCTAATTGGAATGTACTTTTTCTAACCAACTTAAAAACCATTTTGGAGCCAATACATTTCACATACTTTGTTATATTTTATATTAAACGATTTCTGGATTTCATACAGTGGTCTTTTTTTGGCTGGTACAATTGCACGATTAAATAAAATGGAGAGAGGAGGGATCGCTGTAAAAGGAAAAGTATCGCTGGTGAGGGCTGGAGACAGGCAGTGTCTGACAGGAAGAGCTGTACCTACAAAGACCATGGAAAGAAAGCTAGACCCACAGAGCTGGGGTCCAGCAGCCCAGCTTCCCGCAGGGTACAGTACATGGTATAAAGTCTCTGGAGCCTCCTGCCAAACATCTTGGTGGCATATAGTAAACACTTAGTAGCTTTAAAATGATTCATCTTTGCCATGAAGGGAAGTCAGGCATAACCCAAAATATCAAAATAAGGCTGAGAATTTTTCTTTTTATCTCATCCCAGTTATAAATGAAAGGCTGGAATCTGATGTGAACGTAGCCTATTGTTGACCCTTAGTTTCTTGGTAACATAGGACCTGCTTCAGTTCAGATCTTTAGGAGGTTTACGTTGTTTTGCATTTATTTAGCACCATGTGGTTCTCTTCCTTTAAAAACCTGATGCTTTCGAGTTACTGATTTCTCATTCTTGTTTCCAGATCACCATCCAGTTAAACACAGTGTATGTATTTTTTTCTCTTTCCAAACTTAAAAATGATAGTAATGCATTATTTAAAAAATGCATTATTAGTTCTGTTGATGATTTATGGCTTTTAGGCTTTTGAAATTGTATATGATTAAAGATTATAAATTTAAAATATACAAAAGATCATAGGAAAACATAATGGCAGTCAAGCAGTTCAGAACTGCTACTGGAATGCAGAATTTTGAAAAACTATTCCAGTTTTATTTTTGTAAAGAGGGGTCTCACTATGTTGCCCAGGTAGGTCTTGAACTTGTTGCCCTGGTTGGTCTTGAACTCCTGGCCTCAAGTGATCCTCCTGCCTCAGACTCCCAAAGTGCTAGGATTATAGCCATGAGCCACAGAGCCCAGCCCCTATAATTTTAAATTCACATTTGCTATATAGAGATTTTGAAAACTAAAATTATATCGATTGCTTTACTATCATTCATATTCATATGTTATATAGTTCCCATTATATTGTAACTTGCCATTTCACTTATTATATGGTATTTGAAAATATTTTTCAATAGTTACATAAAAAACATTATGTAGATTCACCATAGGTATTCTTGTAGTGTTATATGTAATACATACTTTTAAAAAATTTCTAAATCTTTCTTCAGTCTTAAAATCTGTTGGAATTGGTTTTGGATGGTTTTTTGTTTTTCGGTTTTTGGGGGATTTTTTGGTTTGTTTTATGGTCTCTGGTAGATATTTTAGATGAGTTAAAAAAAAAAAAGGGCGGCTCTTCACTGCTCTTTGGTTAATATGTTAACAACTATCATCAATTTCCTTTTCTCCCAGAACTATGTAAAAATCTTGCAAACAGAAAGACTCCTTTTGCATTGCCATGAGAGTTCTGGGTGCTCTGTTCAGCCAGCTGGATACGTGGAATGGCCATTGTGTTTTGCCCTTTTGACCAGCTGCTGTTACGTCTGAGAGCCCGTTCTCCTTATTTCTTAGCTGGACACACAGCTGCCAACTCGACAACCCCTGCCTTACTTGCAGCCAAGGGCTAAGATGTTTTGTTGGTTAATAACATACATGAGAAGTGTTGTGGGGAAGACCTTCTGGGTAGTCTCCTTAAAGGCAAGCAGGAGGCCCTTCCTTATCTCTTCCTGCTCATTCCACACAGATGTGATGGCACCAGCAGCTTCCTTGGATGTTAGGGACTAAGTCTGTACCTTAAAAGTGGCAGAGCAGTGAGCTAGGAGTGTTACAAAATAGTGGTCCCAATCCAGACTCCAAGAGAGTGTTCTTGGATCTTGTGTAAGAAAGAATTCAGGGTGAGTCCACAGTGCAAAGTGAAAGCAAGTTTATTAAGAATGTAAAGGAATAAAAGAATGGCTACTCCATAGACAGATGGTTGCCCATTTTTATGGTTAGTTCTTGATGATACGCTAAACAAGGGGTGGATTATTCGTGACTCCCCCTTTGAGACCATATAAGGTAACTTCCTGACATTGACATGGCATTTGTAAACTGTCATGGTGCTGATGGGAATGTAATAGTGAGGATGATCAGAGGTCACGCTCATCACTATTTTGATTTTGGTAGTTTTTAGCTGGCTCCTTTACTGCAGTCTTTTTTATCAGCAAGGTCTTTCTGACCTGTATTTTGTGCTGACCTCCTATCTCATCGTGTGACTTAGAATGCCTTAACCGTCTGGGAATGCAGCCCAGTAGGTTTCAGCCTCATATTACCCAGCTCATATTTAAGATTGAGTTGCTCTGGTTCACATGCCTCTGACAGGAGGAACCCAGATCTCTGATGACATCATCGTACCATGATACCTGCACTAGATCACCATCTCCAGGCTTTTTACAAAACAAATGAATGCCTATCTTTTCTTAAGCTCCAGTTTCTTTGGGTTTTTTTTGTTGTTGTTGTTGTTATTTGCAGCCAAACCTAACCTACACAAACACAGTTGCCACATCTTTCTAGGATCCTTCAACATCATCATATATGAGATTTCTTGGCAAAAGTGAATAGAAAGGTAAATGAAAAGATGGCTTTTGCTGGTAAATAGCCAAAAATTCTTCAAGTGCTCATTTTTCCTGAAGCGTATGAGTCTCTTAAGGTATTTAAAGTTTAGACTTCCCATGATACTAGCTTTTGCTGTAGCATTTTAGGAAAAAAAAAATGAGGAATTGAAATACGATGGATGTGATAATATAAGTATTTAAACATTTACTACGATTTACTTATGTTTTTGCTTAGCAATCATTGTAATAAGAAGCCACCTTTGCTGACTAAGCTAGGTAAGTGCGTTTGTGGGAGCTCTTCCCATGGGAGAGCTCATGGAGTACACAGCACCCTCGGATGGTGAGAACTATTGTTATCTCTCATTAACAGATGAGAAAATCCTCCCTAGCCCTCCCTAGTAACCTAACCTCCCCCTTAAACTGCTCTTTATTTTCATTTTTCTGATATGCTCATCCCCTTCTCTCTTGCTGTATTTATCTGTTGATTTATTTCTATCTGTCTCTGCACAGTCAAATATAAACTCTGTGAGGCCAAGTATCTTTACGTGTTCACTGCTGTATATCACATACCTATAATAGTGACTGACATACGATAGTTGCTCAGTAAATTCTTGCTGAAATAAAACAAGATTATGCAACTAGTAAGTGAATGACCTACAACTTGAGCCCTTCTAGCTCAAGAAGTTATACTCTCAATTATTATGACATATTGTTTTTCAAGCTGCTTGCATATTCTGTTGACAAAGTGATGTTATTAAATAATTCGGAGGTTTTAATAATTTTTTTTAATTATTAGATTGTGTTTGTATGTGTGTATATATATGCATATGTAGATATGTAGTTGTAGGTTTACAGAAAAATTGAATGAAAAATACGGAGTATTCCCATATACTTTTCACCCTGCCATCATCACCCCCCAACCCCCACACTTCCCAGTTTTCCCTTTTATTAACATCTTGCATTATTAGTGGTACTTTTCTTACAGTTGATGGGCCAATATTAAAACACTATTGTTGGCTAAAGTCCATAGTTTACATTAAGGTTCACTCTTAGTGTTGTATATTCTATGGATCTGGACAAATGTATAATGACATGCATCCACCATTACACTGTCAGAGACAGTAGCGTCATTGCTTTAAAAATTTTCTTCTCTGCCTATTCGTCACTTCCTACCACTGATTTTGTTTTTAGTTTAATTTAATTTTTTAATTTATTATACTTTAGGTTCTGGGGTACATGTGCAAATCATGTTACATAGGTGTACATAAGCCATTGTGGTGGTTTGCTGCCTCCATTGCCCCATCATCTACATTAGGTATTTCTCCAGTGCTCTCCCCACCCAATCCTCCCACCCCCTGCTATGCCTCCCCGAGCCCCTGACCCCCCCAGGCACTGGTGTGTGATGTTTCCCTCCTTGTGTCCGTGTGTTCTCATTGTTCAACACTCACTTATGAGTGAGAACACGCAGTGTTTGGTTTTCTGTTCTTGTGTCAGTTTGCTGAGAATGATGGTTTCCAGTTCCACCTATGTCCCTGCAAAGGACATGAACTCATCCTTTTTATGGCTGCATAATATTCCATGGTGTATATGTGCCACATTTTCTTTATGCAGCCTATCATTAATGGGCATTTGGGTTGGTTCTAAGTCTTTGCTATTGTGAACAGTGCCACAATAAACATACGTGTGCATGTGTCTTTATAATAGAATGATTTATAAGCCTTTGGGTATATGCCCAGTAATGGGATTGCTAGGTCAAATGGGATTTCTATTTCTAGATCCTTAAGGAATCACCACACTGTCTTCCACAATGGCAATGACTGATCTTACTCTCTCCAAAGTTTTGCCCTTTTCAGAATGTCATATAGTTGGAATCACACAATATGTAGCCCTTTCAGATTGGCCTCTTTTGCTTAGCAGTATGCATTTAAAGTTCTTCCATGTCTTTTTTTGTGACTTACTGGCTCACTTTTCTTTTTATGTCTGAATAATATTCCATTGTGTGGATATACCGCAGTGTATTTATCTGACAGACATCTTGGTTGCTTCCATAGCTAGGTCAAACAATATTCATTTTCATTGTGACTTTATAATGGGCCTGCATTGAGAACCAACATTGAAAAGCTGTTTAAATTTGAGTGACACATAGATGGGCAGCACTGCTTTTCCTGTTTCAGGTTTTCCTCCCTTGGAGTCTCCTAAAACCATATTCCAATACTGTGTATAAAAGGCCTGAGATATATATAAACTAAGAAGAGGAGGAGGTAGAAACAGGGCTCAAATGAGTTCTCATGTTGTCAGCACTTCATAATATTAATAATGCTTATCTTGTGTTTATATTGTGTTTATCTTGTGCTATGTCATGCCAGTTAAAAGGTAATCTACACACATTTGATAATCTTTGTTAATTCTCAGCAAAAATAAGATGCCACAAAAACCAGGCAAAGGTTTTCACATATGACATGGATAAGGCTCCTCCGTTTTCTGCATTATAGCTTGTCATTATTTTCTCTTTTCATTATAAATTAGAGAAGCTAAGCAATATATTTTGGATTGGGATTTTCTTTGTTTAACAAGTGGATGATCCATGCTGTCCTAGTGGCATTTAGAAAACCTTTAAGCAGGAAAATTCCAGATCTTATCTGCCTGTGCACTTTGTCAGTTTCTTGCACAGGCAAGGGTAAACAAGCAGCACAGCATCTCAGTTCTGTTTTTTAGGTAAAGTGGCCCTTGTATTCTGGCGGCTTGGAGAGGTTTCCTGTAGTGCTTTTCTTTATCCACTCCAGCCCAGCCCTGCCTCTTGAGCCTTCTTCTATGTCATACTCTTCTGCCTGCCTTTACTAAATATGAGCTATCAATTCTGCACTTGATGTATTTTGTCACATGAAATGAAAGTTATCAGGGACTTGAGTGTGTTTGTTCCTGTTTTCTTGGATAAAGCTCTTTGCTATTTGGCAGTTTTTTTCTATATTTATTTTTTTTAATATGTTCTCTCTCATGGGTGACACTACTACATTGTCTACCCAGGCCTGACAACTCAGAGTCATCATTGATTCCTTTCTGTGTTCCAGATAAGGAAAATGGAGTAAGCAAAAATAGAGGCATCTGGTGTGAGCCTCTGTTAATTAAGTGTTGGTGTGCTTATCAGTTTTAATGTGCTACATCCAAGATAATAGGCTCAAATAGTGCTATCTAGCATGGGAGACAGACAGTTAAACAGATATTTGAAGTAAAATGGACATGTGTTGTGAAAGAATTATGCATGGAGGGACCTTCTGTGAAGCTTGTTTGGGGTAACCTCTGAACAATCACGTGTGACTTGGGCATAATATTTGTATTTGGTGAGGCCTTGTAGGCGGAGACAGAGAGATGTTAACAGGCAAATTTGAAAAAGTAGATGGAGGCCAGATTGTAAATTGTAAATTGATTTCAGGTTGAAATCATGATAAGAAGCCCAGCCTTTATTGAGTAATTTATTGTGGAATCATCAGATGTTTTTAAAATGCAGAAGAACAAGTGAACCTGGATTACCAGCCTCTTTTCTTTCTTCTGGACTTCGCATTGTAACCCATAGATAATCTCAGATGCCCTTCAAGGGCAAAACCAAACTCCTTCTCTTTCCTTCCCCATTATTCCTATTCTGATTTTCCTCATCTTATTTTTGACTCTCGCCATCTGCAGCAGTCACCCAAGCCAGCGATCTTGGGATCATATTTACCTCCTCTTTATCCACTATGTCATGATCAGCAAGACAGCATGTCCTAAGGGGTCCTTCTGTATATGGAGCTTTAGTCCATCCCCTGCACTCCATTTCAAACTGTAATTTATTATTATTATTATTTGAGACAGAGTCTTATTCTGTCACCCAGGCTGGAGTTCAGTGGCATGATCTAGGCTTACTGCAACTTCTGCCTCCCAAGATCAAGCAATTCTGCCTTAGCCTCCCAAGTAGCTGGGATTACAGGTGCCTGCCACCACGTCCATCTAATTTTTTTATTTTTCTTAGTAGAGACTGGGTTTCAGCATGTTGGCCAGGCTGGTCTTGAACTCTGACCTCAAGTGATCTGCCTGCCTTGGCCTCCCAAAGTGCTGGGATTACAGAGTGTGCTACTGTGCCAGGCCACAACTCTAATCTTTTATCAATTTAGAACTATTAAATTATGCCAATTATTTTTTAGTGTACAGTGGTCAGGTGAATTATTTTACCTTATGGCTTCAGCATATGGGGCTGAAATGCTATTAGATCTTTTTATATGGTTAGAGTTATACATATGCATGCCTTTTGAGATACTGGGGGAAAATGTCAGTGCATTAGAAATTCACAGGATGGGCACTGTAAACCATTGAAATCTTTCTCTGACTTTGTATGTACCTTGCTGTTCCTCTCTATTTTATTAGTTAGGATTAGGTTTGGAACATATAACAACGAATCAGTCATAGTGGCTTAAACAAGAAAAAGGTATATTTCTCATGTTAAAGAAGTCTGAAGTCTGATATGATGGTTCCATTATGTCATGAAAGATATGGGAACTTTCTGTCTTTATGCTCTGCTATACCGGTACCCAGCTTCTATCTTCCAGATTATTTCCTGGTGCAAAATGGCTGCTGGAACTCCAGCCATCATGTCAATGAAACAATTCCCCAAAAGAAGAAAAAGGTAGATAGATAAAAAGTTGTTCTCCATCTAAGCATCTCTTATTAAACAGCCTTTATGGACATCCCACATACCACTGTCACTTCATAGACCAAAACTGAGTCACAGGGCCGTACCTAACTGCAAGAAGGCTGAGAATTGTCATCTTTGCTTTTTCAGGAGCCAGTATATTTAACTTAATGTTGGGGTTCTATAATTATAGAAGAGAAGAAAGAATGATGTTGGTGTAGGCAATTAGAGGAGGAGGACAAGCAGCTCTGCTCCAGATAGATAAAGCCATCCTCTCTATACTGAGCAAAATAAACCTGTTATTAGCAGTATTATTGGGTGTTTCGTGCCTCAGAGACCCAGGAACTTGTAAGTTAAAAAAAATAAAACTGATTCTCATATGACACCTTAGTTGAAAATCATTGCCCTGGTGAATTTATAGCATTTGATCAAATGTTTTCCAGGAATAACAACCACTGCATAAAGTTATATACTCTTGGGTTATTCTGAGACATAAATTAGGAGATTGTCATAAGAACTCATATATCTTAAAATATACGATTATATCAGAAGAATGTGTTGTATAGGAACAGCATGTTTTCTTCAAAGACCAGAATGATTAGACATACTGGTCAAACATATTGAAGAATTAGATGTGTATCATATTGGTCTTGGATGTGAAAACACAGCTTCAGAATCCTGATTATACTACTGTATCAGTATAATTTATTGGATTCATTTTTATCTCACCTATTTTGTTGTCTTCTGTTATCCAAACATGTTGTGATTGGGGTGAACTAAGGAATAAAATCAATGACATCTATTACTACAGTGTTTTTACTTTTAAAATTCTTGGTCTTTTTGGCTTCATAAAACTTCATGTGATAATCACCATGGCTCTCCTATAGAGCAGAGAATTGAAACAGAAAACCACACTATTTTCTAAGCTAACAGGTTGTCCATTTATTTATTTATTTATTTATTTATTTATTAGAAGTGAAAGGTCTCACATATTTATTACTGAACCCAGGCAACCAAAACCTTGTTTTTTTTTTTTTTTTTTAACATGAATAATGGAAGCACTGTGCATTGTACTAATGCCTTCATAACAGACACAGAAAGGAAACTGTTCAAACTTCTCCAGATGGCGGTGACATTTTTCATCTTGATTTGGTAACATGACTGTGACCTACAGACAGCATAAATATGTGTGCCATCACATGTGTAATTTCTTACAAACCAAGTTTGGTTCTTCTCCAATGTCTCCTTTTGGAGTTGTACCTGATTTTATTACCAGTTTTCATCCGAATCCACTGGGGAATGGGACCATTTTGCTTTTGTTTCTTGGCCAGGAATCGCTTAATCCTGAAAGTCTTGTGAGAAGACATGACGAGAAACGGAGTAATGCACACACCATGATGCCGGAGAAAGGAAGAGAGGAGCCAGGATGTCCATTTAAATGAAGGAGTAGTTAATGGGTTCCTGCAGAAAAATGGTCAATTTGTTTGCATATTTTTCCCTTTCATTTTCCAACTTGCCAGAGAATACCAGCCTCCTGAGAAATCTGAATTCTAGTCACATCCCCCTTCCCCCACCATCTAGGTCTCATTAGCCCCATCTCAGAGCTCTTTCTAGGACCCATGAATTAGCAGACTGCACCTAAGGCTACAACTTAGCACTCACAAGGTGATGCACAGACTTAGAAATGGAGAAAGCAGTGGTGAACTTAGTTAAAAGCCAAGTTTGTCTCTTGTCTCCTCTTATTCTTGCCTTCTTTCCTCTGTGTGGGTAGTTTATTTACATATAAATAAAGGCAGAAACTAGAAAACAACGTAGGCACAACAGGAAAGTGAAAGTTACAGTGACAGTGATTTCCTTCAGGCCTTTGCTCAGAGGTCACTACTTCAGTGACGCCTTCCTGGCTATGCTATCAGTATCGTCTTCCCTGCACACCCTCTAATATTTCGTATGCCCCTTTTCTGCCACATGCTCTCCTCCTTAGCCTTCATTATATTATGAAACGCAGTATATTTTTGCTTATTTCCCTTGTTTACTGGCAGTTTCCTCCACTATAAAGTAAGTTCTGGGAGAGTCAAGGATGTTCTGTTTGGCTTTGTTCACTCCTTAATTCCTAGCACCTGTAACACTGCCTGGCACAGAGCAGGTGCTGGATGCATGCATATTCTTGAATGAATAAATGAGAATACATCAGGAACTTAATTGTCCCAACATTCAGTTTGATTATTTTTATACCACTTGTTAAAGTAGCATCATTTAAGTAAATGTAATCTGAAACTTAAGGAAATCCGTGGTACAGCTAGTTGCATCTTGTTGGAGCTTGTTATAGATGCCAATTTTCCCCATATTTAGATAGTTTTTGATTACTTCCTGTTTAGACTAACTGTAATTTTCCTCCTCTTGGGTGTCCTCTTAGTTTTTCCAGGCACAAAATTACAGTGAATCATGAGTCTCATTATAAAACAGTTTGATATTACTATTAGTGGATCGATCTTTCTTTCTTTCTTTCTTTCTTTCTTTCTTTCTTTCTTTCTTTCTTTCTTTCTTTCTTTCTTTCTTTCTTTCTTTCTTTCTTTCTTT
>NW_022436958.1:31971151-32048882 GCF_009761245.1 Sapajus apella
CTTTTCTTTTCTTTTCTTTTCTTTTCTTTTCTTTTCTTTTCTTTTCTTTCCTCTTTCTTTTTCTTTTCTTTGATCTCGCTCTGTTGCCCAGGCTGGAGTGCAATGGCACGATCTTGGCCCACTGCAACCTCTGCCTGCTGGGTTCAAGCGATTCTGCTACCTCAGCCTCCTGAGTAGCTGGGATTACAGGAGCACACCACCACACCTGGCTAATTTTTGTATTTTTAGTAGAGACAAGGTTTCATCATATTGGTCAGGCTGGTCTCAAACTCCCAACCTTGTGATCCGCCCGCTTCAGCCTCTCAAAGTGCTGGGATCACAGGCATGAGCCATTGCACCTGGCCCTGAGTGGATTTATTTCTATGTTTGATTAAATTTTGATTGCTGGCACAATAGCTACGTATAATACAGTTCTATTATACTGTTAGGTAAAATATGTCTGTTATTTCTGTTGGTAACTCATGATATATGAAAATGGGGTCATTCTTTGAGGATGTATATCCTAGACTCAGAAGCTAAATTAATACATTTTTACCCAGTTTACATTATAAAATATGTATTTATTGAATTGGTGACTAGCACTTTAAGCACTCCAAACTGGGTTATTTCTATACAGTTGAAAATATTTTTACGGTGGCAAAACACCTTCAAGTAGATAATCTTAGAAGCGCTAGTTGAAGGTCTTAAATAGCATTGTCGTTTAACTCAATGCATCTTTTAAGTGGAATTACACCATAGCTTCATATAAGTTTTCTAGATAATACTTCTCAAAGTTGATGGAATAGTGTGTCCTCTCAGCTCACTTACTAAAGTTGTTTCAGTTGGAGTGAGTGCAGTGTCATTGTCTTGGCTGTTTACCATTTAATGGTTGCCTCATACATACATTCTGAGTCGTAGCCCTTGGAAGTATAGTGAAGTTACGAAGTCATTTGTATACCTTGGCCTAGAGGCTGATGTCTCCAGCTTGTTTCAACTTCATGTCCTTTTCCAACACTGCCAGTTTCTAGTACAGTAATAATCTTGTTTTTCAATTGTCTACACAGGCCAGTTCTGAAATTGATAGTATATGTACCTGAAGCATCAGGTATTTGCCAAGCGAGAAGTAAAACCCCATGAGAGTATGAGCCTAACTAAAAGAATGTAAACATCGTTGGGCCAATATTATAGACGTCGGTGAAGTCAGAAGTTCATTAGGTGTTGGGGTAAACAAATCAAAAAAGCATTCCAAAAATACAACAGAAGAGAAAGTGGGGCCTAGTTCTACTTAGTGTATTCTACTTGCATAGATATAGGCTGGTCAGTGGTAGACTGTGGCTACTTGGCCGTCTAGTTTTTGTTTCCAAGTAAATGGAGAGATAACTTGAGATCACATTTTCTATATCATCCTAGTTTCATTAATCACCAAGGCTTTCTGTGTCATTGTTTTTAAGCACTCTCTTGATTCATTCAGAAAGCTTTCACTTATATTCAGCAAATCTTTTCTGTATTGCTGGTTGAGTCTCTTGATACAGTTCGATTGCATTAATCTGTCCTACTTGTATCTTGCAACTCCTCCCCCCAAAAATGATTATACAATTTTAGAAGATGAGAAGCTGGGAAAACAGCAAAACAAGCTTGATTAAAATCAGAAACTGATTATCAAAACACAATTGCCTGGAGATCAATTCCTTCTTTGTAATTAACTGAGCAACTCAAAGGATAATTTCTCCATCTTAAATTAGTAGATAAATAATAAATCAGGATGTGCCATTTATTTGAAGGACATACTTTGATCATCTGTCTTATTACTATTGAGTAATGATAAACCAAATTATGATTTCCTTCTGAATTCTAATATATGAAAGTAGCTATGAAGAAAAGAGGGTGGGTATTAATTTCCTAAATTATTATCATCAAATTTTCATCAGTGTTTAATTCAGAAAATTTTAATTTTAATACCAAACTTAATATGAGACTGGAGCCTCACAGACAGCGGACACATTGAGAAGCCATTACTCGCTTTATGAGTTTTACTCAAACATTACAAAATTGCACAAAATGAGCTTTTTATTGTCCTGATTACTAATAATGCCCTGATTGTGTTTAATAAAAGTGGTGTAATATTGTCAGTGATTCAGAAAGTCTCAATTACACTGGGTAAATCGGGTTATTACATAAAGAAGGAAAAGGGAGATCTCCCAGTGATGTTGAGTTTCCATTCATGGGGTTGGTCAGCACCATGGTCAGCATGACAAACCAGGATTTGTCTTTTGGGAGAAAAAAGGTGGTGAAATTTAGGGCTTGAAATAATTCTAGAAATTTTTGGTCCAGCTTCTAATTTTATACATGAGCAAGCCTGATAGAATTGGCTTACCCAGTGTCACCTAGCTGGTAATGGCAGACTAAGGCCTGAGAGTGGGGCTCCTGTGTCCATTCTGCTTTGCTCCTCCCTATTCCCTGCTTTTTCAGTAATTGCAGGGATTGGGAATTAAGGAACTTTTATCTCTCTACTCTGGATTCCTCTACTGTTGATAAAAGAGGTGTTCACTGCTTAAATAATTTAATGTTACCAGTATTTGGCTGCTTTGCAAATGTCTAAATTTTGTGTTTTCCTGCAGCATTCTCAAATAATGACAGCACATTTTTTCTTTTAATAAATGCACTCATGTATATGTCTTCCATGGCCATACGTGATCATTTCTAGACAGAAGATGATTGGGAGTGTCTCCTAGGATATGAGTTTGGGAAATAGAGAACTGTTTATGCTTAACATGTTTGGAGTCATGATTCATATACTGTGACCTGTTACTTGTAGGTTTTCAGATGTGGTAACCAGGCATGATGACAAGATAACATTTTAAAAAGCAATTCAAATTTCATATGCAAGAAAAGTCCAGCTGAGAGTGCCTGATATCTTTAAGAGAGTGAGAGTTGGCTTTTCAACCTTTTCCTGTATAATTGCTTCAAAGTATCCTCAGGAAGATGATTTTTTAAAATAGTCATTAACTCAAGGTAAATTTATTTTTGAAAATTGATGACTTGTGAAAATCTTGAAGGTTGATTAGGCTGTATTATCTCAAAGGCCATCCCTTTTCCTCTTCCACAGCTAAGGATTGTCTAATTAAACTTCTATATTGCTAACCTTAACAAAAAGAGTGTTCCCATATTCAATGTGATTTGGCTGGTTTTTGGCTTCTTGATACTAATTTTGGCTTTTGGCTATCAAGTTTGGAGGAAGGTGTACATTAATTGGGCATCGGATACTATTGATGTGACATTGCACATTCTGAATATTATTTATTTGGCATATATATTTGAAGGAGCTTACATGTTGAGAATTGGAGTTCTTCCCATATGTGCCTTGAATTGTTCAGGATGAATCAGTAATGTAGCAAAGAAACTTACTGGCACAGTGGCTTAAAGGACAGAGAAATGCATTTCTGCCTCTTGTCACAGCCCCACTCTGAATGGCCCAGGCCAGCAGAACAGCTCTGCTCCACCTGATATTCAGAGACGGGTTATTTTCTTTTTGTTGATTTGCCATCCTTGGGGCAGTCGTTATCAGACTTTCTGGTATCAGGAACCTTTTACCATTGCAACAATTACATAGGATCTTAAAGAGTTTTTGTTTATGTTATTGGTATTAGCTATTTGTCATATCTATTGGTATTTATTTTATAAGTAATTGAAGTTGAGGAATTTATATTACATTATTATTATTATTATTATTATTATTATTAATTATTTTGAGACAGAGTCTCGCTCTATTGCCAGGTTGGAAGTATACTGGCTCACTGCAACCTCTGCCTCCTGGGTTCAGGTGATTGCAACCTCCCAAGTAGCTGAGACTATAGGCACATGCCACCATGCCCAGCCAATTTTTTGTATTTTAGTAGAGATGGGGTTTCCCCATGTAGGCCAGATGGTGTCAATCTCCTGACCTTGTGATCCATCCGCCTCAGCCTCCCAAAGGGCTAATTACAGGCATCAGCCACTGTGCCTGGCCTACATTACCTTATTTAAACATAACAACAATAGGCCAGGCATGATGGCTCATGCCTGTAATCCCAGCAGTTTGGGAGGCTGAGGCAGGTAGATCACCTGAGCTCACGAGTTTAAGATCAGCCTGGGCAACATGGTGAAACCCTGCCTCTCCAAAACCCCAAAAAATTAACTGGGCATGGTGGTGTGCACCTGTAGTTTCAGCTACTTGGGGGACTGAGGCAGGAGGACGGCTTGAGCCCTGGGGTCAAGGCTGCAGTGAGCCAAGATCATGCCACTGCATTCCAGCCAGAGTGACAGAGTGAGACCCTGTCTCAAAACAAAACAACAAAACAAACAAACAAAAAATAATAAATGCTTTACAGGGTAACATAAATGACATTTGGAGAAAAATAACTATTTTCTAAAACAAAAAAATTGGAGATTTTTGCAGTTCTCCTTAATATATGGTTTAGTAGAAGAGAGGTGGATTCTCATTCCTGTTTCTAAATTCATTCTTTTGTGATATGTTATTTTGGTTGAAGTATATGAAGAAAATCTGAACTTAAAGATATGTCATTGGGAAAGGTAGATGTACCTTAATAGTATTTTCCAGAAAACTGTAAATATTCTTCCTTGATACTATAGCAAAACTCAACAAGATGTTTTTTTAAAAATGTCATTGGACTTTTTATACACAGTTAATGTTAGCATCTATTAATCTATCCCTTCCTTTGAATGGCTATTTTACCCACACATAGTTTTTTAGCATGCATTGGTCATTTGGAAATTACTGGTCCGCTGAGGTACAGAGAGCTTAGAAGTATTTACACATGTCATAATGGAACATTAAAAACCCACATTTGTTAATGTTTTCACTGATCCCCTCAGAAAAATTTTAGCTGTTGGGAAGAGGTAAGGTTCGTGATGGCCTATACATGTTTTCCAAAATCCTAATAATATTCACTTAAAAGCTTGAATTTTACTATTTGCAACACATACTGTCATTTGATTTTCTTGAAGTGGCAGGCTCTCTTTGTCCATTTTTGAGAAAATGTCTACAAGTACTCAATTCAGAATAACCATACCTTGTCAGTCATACTTTTGTATCAAAAAGTCCATGAAAAAGTGCCTAGTTCAGCCTGCAGCTGAAACGAGAATCACCTAAGTGTCCTCCCTCTTTATGCCTCAGAAATGCTGCATGTATACTTCTCATCCATCATCTGGATGTTTACTTGAGGGTAGAAGTTTAATGAAGTTAATGACTTTTACTGCTTCATCAAGGATATTCTTCATTGAAACTTTTTCCTTCTAATCGTGACTGCTGGTGAAGAAGACGGTATCCACAAGTAGAGTTTGGTGCTACTGTCTTGTTTCCTGCTAAACCTCCAGCAGTTTTTTTTTTTTTTTGGAGAATTTTTTTTATTAGACTTTAAGTTCTAGGATACATATGCAGAACATGCAGGTTTGTTACATGTGCCATGGTGGTTTGCTGCACCTGTTGACCTGTCATCTACATTAGATATTTCTCTTAATGCAGTCCCTCCCCTATCTCCCCACCCCCTGACAGGCCCTGGTGTGTCATGTTCCCCTACCTGTGCCCATATGTTCTCATTGTTCAACTCCCAGTTATGAGTGAGAACATGTGGTGTTTGCTTTTCTGTTCCTGTGTCAGTTTGCTGAGAATGATGGTTTCCAGCTTCATCCATGTCCCTGCAAAAGACATGAAGTCATTCGTTTTTATAGCTGCATAGTATTCCATGGTGTAAATGTGCCACATTTTCTTTATCCAGTCTATCATTGATAGGCATTTGGGTTGGTTCCAAGTCTTTGCTATTGTAAATAGTGCTGCAATAAACATATGTATGCATGTGTCTTTATAGTAGAATGATTTATAATATTTTGGGCATATTTACAAGAAAAAAACAAACAGCCCCAATAGAAAATGAGCAAAGGATATTAACAGACACTTTTCAAAAGAAGAAATTTATGAGGCCAACAAACATGAAAAAAAGCTTATCATCACTGGTCATTAGAGAAATGCAGATCAAAACCACAATGAGATACAATTGCACACCAGTTAGAATGGCGATCATTAAAACGTCAAGAAACAACAGATGCTGGAGAGAATGTAGAGAAATAGGAATGCTGTTATACTGTTAGTAGGAGTGTAAATTAGTTCAACCATTGTGGAAGACAGTGTGGTGGCACCATTGCTTTTTTGCCATCAAGTACAAATATCAACACAGTGACAAAGGCACTTACTATTGTTATGAAGATAGTTTTGATTTCATAGCTTCCTGAAACCGTCTCAGGGGCCCTGAAAACTCTGCAGATGGCCCTTCACAAACCACTGCATGAGGCACTGTCAGGCTTAGTGGGAGCTAGATTCTTGCCTCTTCTGAGCTCCTGCTGGCTGCAAAGGGAAATGTGGAGGAAGCACGCCTGCTTCCTACGGCAAGGGGGCTGAGAAGCACTGTCTGGCTGGATCGTCAGACTTCCAGCTGAAAAACCCATTACCGGCCAGGCATGGTGGGTCAAGCCTGTAATCCCAGCACCTTGGGAGGCCGAGGCGGGTGGATCACGAGGTCAAGAGATCGAGACCATACTGGTCAACATGGTGAAACTCCGTCTGTACTAAAAATACAAAAAAAAAAAAAAAATTAGCTGGGCATGGTGGCACGTACCTGTAATCCCAGCTACTCAGGAGGCTGAGGCAGGAGAATTGCCTGAACCCAGGAGGCGGAGGTTGCGGTGAGCCGAGATCGCGCCATTGCACTCCAGCCTGGGTAACAAGAGTGAAACTCCGTCTCAAAAAAAAAAAAAAAAAAAAAAAAAAGAAAAACCCATTACCTTGGAACAAAAGAAGAACAAGATTTTGGTTTATTGTTTTAAGTCCGTTGACTTATTTTCACTTGTCCTCTACCTTCATAATATGTTTCTTTCTGCCCTGAGTAATTGTTCAATACAGGAAAGAGAAGACCTGTCTTTACATGGTAATTATACCATGTTACCAGCCTTCCATTCCTGGTGGGGGTTGGGAGCCTTGAGGAGGTGGTGTGGCTCCAGAAGCCCTTGTAAATCCCTGGGAGGAACACACAGGCTCTTTAGGCAGACCTTTGTATTAGTCACTAATTGGAACAACAGCCTGTATCCCAGCTCCTTGGAATAATTCATGTTTTCATAGGATTAAAAGTAAAGAGATGCTGTGATCCAGCAATCCCACTACTGGGTATATATTCAAAGGGAAGGAAATCAGTATGTCAGAGAGATATCTGTACTCCCATGTTTATGGCAGCAACATTCAAAATAGCCAAAACATGGAACTAACTTCAGTGTCCATTGAATGAGTGGATAAAGAAAATGTGGCATATATCCACAATGGAATACTATTTGGTCATGAAAAAGAATGAAATCCTGCCATTTGTAACAACCATGTGGATAAACCTGGAGGACATCATATTAAGTGAAATAAGCCAAATACAAAAGACTACAAAAGACAAATATTGTATGATCTTATTCATTTGGGATCTATTTTATCATAGAAGCAGAGAGTAAAACAGTAGTTACCAGAGACTGGGGAGGGGAGGATGGGGAGAGCTTTGGCAACAGGTAGAAAGTTACAGTTAGATAGGGGGAATAAGTTCTGGTGCTCTATTGCAAAGCAGGGCAGCTATGCTTAACGCTGGGATACTGTGTATTACAAAATAGAAGAGAGGCTTTTGAATGATCTGCTACAAAGAAGCGATTACGTGCATGAGGTAATGGATATGTGAACTACCCCAATTTGGTCATTATCCAGTAGCTACATGTGTTAAAACATCAAATTGTACTACATAAGTATGTACAATTACAACGTGTCAATTAAAAAATAAAAATAAAGAGACTCTATGTATATCCAGACGTGTCTATTAGGGAATGTTAAGATAGAATTCCCCATCTCTTCTTTCTCATCTGTGGCTTCCACTCATAATCTATTTTTCTGTTTGACAAAACTGTATCTTAGTCATGAAAAACAGTTTATTTGAAAGTATTGTTCAGGGAGATTAGTACCTTGCTCATACACAGATAGGACATGGTTCAGAGAGGCTTGGATTCAGGTCCGTGGCCACTGCTGTCAATTCTCTTTGTAGTGTTTGTGAGGTTTACCATGAGCATCTCATACAGCAATGCCTGAAACTACAGGTGGGTCTTCTATTGTGCCTGACAGCAAGGAGGGGGCCAATAACTATTAGTTTACTCTTTCATTGCTTGCCCCTCCGTACTGATCCACATCGTTCTTATTTATGAGCAATATCCAGTAACCTGCAGCCTCTTATGTGCTTAGAAATCTTTTTACACATTGATGATTGATTGGGAAAATCAATACCAAAGAGCATTAAACCACAGGGAAGCATGATAGGCACTTCGTAAATATTGGAATTAATTTATGAGCTACAGCATTTTCAGAGTCTGGAGTTCTTTGAAGAGGAAGACCCACAAATGCTTGAAATCATTTTTGGAAGCAGAAAGCCAGCAAACTAGAGCCTGGAAGATTGGGCAGGAAGCAGAAAGACAGAGGGGTCTGAGTAGTTCTGGCTGGCGAGGAGATAGGAATAAATAGAACACAAGGGAGTTGACCTGGGGAGGGCAAGGGATGCTGGCTGGGAAGAGTGGACTTAGTCGTGCACAGCCACAGTTGTCTGCAAAGCAAGCAGGAGCCTGGAAAGCCAAGCACAGGCACCTCACCTTCTCAGTTGGAAATGGAGAGAGGAGACATTTGAACTTTTCTTCTCTGGAGAGCAAGGAAAGGGATGATCAGGAAAAACGATGATGTTGGAGGTATGACTTGGTCCATGAGCTATAAGAAAGTACAGGTTCTTCCCTCCATCTGGTAGTTCCCTGCCTCCATCTGCTCACTGACTACCTTCTGTTTGTCTCTGTCTTTAACTACCGGGCCACTCCTCATGGAGCCTTCCCCTCCAACCCCACCCTCCAAGGCTGCTGTGATTTGAATGTGTCCCCTCCAGAGTTCAGGTGTTGCCATGTGATAATATTAAGAGGTGGGGCCTGCAAGAAGACATTAGGCCATGAGGGCTCCTTCCTCCTTAATGGGATTTAGATCCATATGAAAGAGGCTTCACACAACCTTTGGGTAGCTTGCCCTTCAGCATTCTGTCATGTGAAGGTGCTACAAGAAGGCTCTCACTAGACCAAATGCCAGTGCCTTGATCTTGGACTAACAGCCTCCAGAACTATGAGGAATACATTTCTGTTCTTTCTAAACTACTCAGTCTGTGGTATTCTGTTATAGCAGCACAAAGTGGACTAAGTGTCTTTTTATGTTCTATGTCCTTATAAGCCACTTGTATTTATTCCTGCTGTAGCATGTAATGTAATTGTTTTGGTTGCCCAGGAGATGGTAAGTTCCCTAAGAATGGAGAGCTTGTCCATTGCATCTTCATGCCCAGCAGAGTGCCTGGTGCATGGTAGATACTCAGTTAATACTTGAAACAATGTGTGAATGAGAAGCGTGCAGTAATAGCACAAATGGATTTTAAGGCCTGGGCAAATGGGTTGAGAAGTAGTAAGGAAGAGATTGATGGGGATCTTGGAAGGTGGAAGCAAGTTGGGTGGGTGGCAGAATGGCTAATTATCACAGTAATGAGTGCAAGGTTTTATTCTATGTTATTTGCTCCTCTTATTTCTCTCATTTTACTGTCTCTTAATTGGGAATTTAGAATTATTAATGATTTGTTTGCACTTGAAATATCACTGTCAACATATAAATACTCCAAAGGAAGCTATATCCTGTGCTAGCTTTTAAAGTTAATTAGAATTATTGAATAATTTGAGGGTGGCAATGTATTATGATACTATTAATGTTCATAAATAAGAGCAAATATGTTTTTTTTAAAACTATTCTTATTCTCTTGCTTTTATGATTTTTAATTGACACATAATTTTACATGTTTATGGGGTACAATGTCAGTACATGTATACAAGGGATAAAGATGAAACTAGGGCAATTAGCACATCTATCACCTCAGACATTGATTATTTATTTGTGTTGGGAGCATTCAAAACCACTCTTCCAGGTATTTTTAAATACGCAGTAAATTGTTGTTAGTTATAGGTCCCTGACAATGCTGTAGAGCACTAGGAGTTATTCTTCCTCTCAAGATATATTTTGTATCCGATAGCCAGCTTCTGGCTAACCGCTTCCTCCTCCTCTTCCCATCCCCTAGTAACCACTATTCTACTCTATACTTCTAAGATCAACTTTTTTAGCTTCTGCATATGAGTGAGAACCTGAGGTACTTGTCTTTCTGTGCCTGGTTTATTTCACTTAAAGTAATATCCTCCAAACTCATTCATATTGCTACAAATGGCAGGATTTCATTCTTTTATATGACTCAATAGTATTTCATTGTGCATATGTACCATTTTTAAAATCTGTTCATCTGTTGATTCCATACCTTGGCTATTGTGAACAGTGCTGCAGTAAACATGGAAATACGGATACCTCTTTGACATACTGATTTTCTTTCCTTTGGATATATACCTAGTAGTTGGGTGGCTGGATCATATGGTAGTTCTATTTTTGGTTTGTCAGTGTGTTTTTTGAAATAAGACCTGTTAAAACTACATAAACTTGGCTTATTATCCAGATAAGACTTGTTCATTGAAGAAAAATTATAGCTATGGCAATATGTAATTTAATAGTAATATATGAACATAAGAAAAAAATAAAAATCCCCTGAAATAATTGTTACTCAGAGATTTCTACTAAGTAATTTTGGGTAAATACATTGCCAGGCATTTTTAGTGTGTGTGTCTAAATATATCTACTTTAAACATAAGTACACTGTATACCCTGCTTGTAACCTGTTCTTAAAATATGAATGTGCCTGTTACATTTCCATAGCTCATCCAGTTTTAGCACAGCGGTAGTGAGAAGTTGCATGCACCCTTTACACTATGCCACACGACATACAAGCTGGGCCATATTTCTGCTCTTTCTCCAGAGCCCCAAAGGTCACCTAGACACAGAAAGATACAACCTAGAAAAATGGGGGAGTCGATACTACAACTCTCACAATGTGGGGTGGGAGTTGGTGGATAAATGCTGCAGCATCCCTGTCCCATGCTGAGATACTTGGAAGATCCATGCTATGTGGTTCTGCGGGGGTTCCCACTGGAGTTGAAATCCAGTTGCCTACAGCAGTAACCAGCTCATTCCTGAAAATTATATTGGATTTTCTCCTCCATCTATCTTACTTTCTCCACAGCAGTCTGCATCCAGGTCTTTAACTCAGTGTCTGTTTCTGGAGAATCCCAAATTAAGAAAATGTCAACCCTATATTATTGAACAATCTGATTTATTTTAATTTTGTTATAAAAAGAATTATAATGAATATCTATGTATAAATGTCTTTACATATGGGTCTAGTTAATTATTTTTAAATAATAAATGCTGGGTCAAGGATATGTTTTTAATTTTTATTGTAAAAAGAATTATAATAGATATCTCTGTATTAATACCTTTAGATATGGGGCTAGTTAATTCATTTTTTACAATAAATGCTGGGTCAAAGATATGTACATTTTAAAGACTCTTGATATATGTTACCAAATTACCCTTTAGAAAGGTTATTCCAGTTTGCAGAGTATTGGTTTTCCTGTAAGTGCATACGTGACCTTTGGGTATAAACCTTTTTAAATGTTTGCCAGACTCTCAGATAAAAAATTCTGTCTAGTTTTAATCTGTCATTTTTATATGTGCTTTTGGTCATATATTTTTGTTTGATGTGTTGCCTGTTTGTATCTTCTGCCCATTTTTCTCATTGGATATTTAAATGTTTTAAACACTTTTTATGAGCTCTTTACATATTAGAAATAGTAATCCTTTGTCTTATGTTATCAATTATTTCTCTAAAATGTTTTTTGACTAATTTTGTGCTTCTTAATAGCCACTCTCATTGGCGTCATTCTCAAATTCTGCATTGATCTGCACATCTCTCTCCCCATGTGTTGACATTCTCACTATTTCCCTCCCTCTAGGTCTTTCTTTCTACCTCATTTTCATTCGTCTTTTCTATACCTGGTCTCTTTCTCCCTAATTCCTGTTCTAAACATGGAATTGACTGGTCTTTTCTATTTGCAATTATTCTTGCTGGGTGTAGAGGAGAGTCCACATCAGAGCAAATGGGAGAAATGGTTTTTCAAGCACCGTATCCACAGACTCTTGAGAACCACAGCATAGTGTGCCATGGTGACTGCTAGATGTGTGGAGCCCCTCAGCTGAACAGAGGCAGAAGTTGAGAACTATTGGCTGAAAGGGTTAAGAAGCCAAGGAAATGCCACTTACATTTTTCTTCTTGTTTCTTTGATAGAACCTTCTTAGAAATCCTGTGACCTCAGTGCGCATCTCCAAAAAACTCTTTCTTTGTATGAATACTTCATAGATTGGAAAGTTACTGACTAAATTGATTGCTAAATGAATGTGGTGAAGAAACATGCTAGACCAGGACTAGAGGACTAGCATCCTTTTCAAAGTCTGATCAATGAAAGGCTATCTTTATGTAATGCCATGGGGTCAAGTCCAAATTACATTTCCACATCAGGAGAGCTTTCAAGGCTAATGCAGATGTGGCGGGCCTCTAGGGAGGAGTTACTGCTGTGCCTGGTAGATTTATAGTCATACGTCTACTGTCCCAGGACAGGAGGAAAGGGCACCTCTTGTGTTCAGCGAGTGCTCTCAGCTGCTCACCACTAACGAAGACTTTCTTTAGGCTGAGAGACTTCTGGCTTCATTCTTTTTATCCCAAACACACTTTATTTATATCTTTGTAAACTCACAAAATTTGAAATATTTCTTTGTATTCTGAGTTATTTTATAATGTGTATTAAATTAAAATGGTAGATTACCATCTCAACTTGATTTACATTCATTTGAATTACACCATTGTTTCTTAAAAGAATCTTCAACATTTATATAGCAAATTAATATGGATATTGAAAATTTAGAAATAGACATGGAAAGAGAAATAAGCAAAGATGTTGAGAGGCAATCACAGATCACAGTTGCTATGACTGAGCTTTAGAATTAGATCTCAGCTTCTCAAAACCAGGGTGGAAAGGTATTAATAACCATGCAGGAACTTAACTCTCACTTGGCACGAAGAAATATGCTAAGTATTCACAGAAAAGAAGTATTTCCTCCTGCCTTGGACTAAATTTTGAAGCAAAAATGTCCCATGGAACCTATGCATTGGACTTAGGGTGAACATTTCCAGTATAAATTCATGAAAGCATTTTTCTTATGTTTGTTTCCTACAGTAAATCCTCAATGTAAGCAAAAGGTATAAGGTTTAAATATAACTCAGGGAGTGTTTTCTCGGATTAGTTTTAATGAAAGTAGTGTCAGAGTAGTTTAAGAAACTGGGGTTTTGGTATTTTTAAACATAGTCCAACTAGATAGAGAACAGATGTCTCTTAAAATATATTCCTTGACTTTAATTGCATCAGCTGGGCTTTGTGAATGCTAGGTAAGAGTTTTCATGGAAATGGCAAAAAATGAAATTTGCTTCAAGATGCTGACTTCGAGTAAATACCCACATACCTTTTACGTTTTTGATGAGGCAACAAAATGTCTTTCATATGTTTTATGATTCATGTTCTTTTGTTAAAATAGTTATTAATTCAAAGAAACTACTGTTTATTCAGCTGCAGATACTTACTGATTCTTGGAGGGAAAAACATATATGTTTATGTATGTGTATTTATGTTTCTGTTTAATCAGTGACCACTTTCCTGGTTAATCAGATATCCTTTTCTCTGGTCCTTGTTTCAAAATCTCTATCTTTTTAGGTTTGCACTGACATGATTATTGCAGATGGTAAGGTATCAGACCTTATGTTTTTGTGACTTCTGTTCACAATGAAACCTCTATAATGCAGCCAATAAAAGAAGAAACTGAATGAAAGAGCAGATTTACTGACACTTAAAGACACTGCTTCACCCTTCTCTTTAAAAAAAAACCATAGAATAAATTGCACTCAATTATTATGGTCAAAATGCCAGTGAAGGCTTGACCTCCACCAGTGCTTCTGGCTCCTATCCTGGTGCCAGGATCAGGTTTGCTCAGGGTATGAACAGCCACAGATGCCTCCCAAGGGAATTTGTTATTGATGGATATGCTTGTTGCTGAGTTGTGTCTCAATTGATGCGTCTGGGAGAAGAGGCGTGTAATTTAATGAAAAATCCCATTATACATTGCGTTTTAGATTGAGAGAGTTAGAGGTAATTTCTCATCCACTATGATATGGCCTGTCTTAGTCTTATTCAGACATTTTATAAGTCTTCTTAAATTGAAATTTGTTGACATGTAATTTAATAGCTAGTAAGCACCATTTATGAGGAGTTATCTTATGATGCTATGTTAGTCAGCTCAGACTGCTGTAAGAAAATACCGCATGCTAGATGGTTTGAGCAACAGAAATTTATTTCTTATAGTTCTGGAGGCTGGAAGTTCCAGATAAGATGTGGTAAGGATTGGTGTCTAGTGAGGGCCCTCTTCCCAGTATGCAGAGCGGCCTTCTCACTGTGATCTTCACGTGGTCTTCCCTCTGAGCATGTGGGTGGAGAGGGAGAAATCTTTCTCTTGCTCTTCCTCTCCTTGTAACGCCACCAACCCTATCAGTTTAAGACTCTTAATCTTATGACCTCATTTTACGTTAATTACCTTCCAAAGGCCTTATCTTCTAATACAGCCATGTTAGGGATTAGAGCAGATGCCAAAAAAAAAAAAAAAAAAGGAAAAGAAAAGAGGATACAATTTCTGTTGACCAAGTCAAAAAAAAAAAAAAAGGAAAGAAAGTAGCCTAAGGGGTCTTGTCAGTAAGATAACCGTGGAGTTATTTAATAGTAACTGGTTACCCATCTGGACCTGTGGATTGTTCTGTAGATTACAGGGTTTGGAGGTCCTTTCTAAACCTAAAATTCAGTGTTTCTAGGTCATAGCTCATTTGGAGGGAATCTGTTCCAAATGCCTGTGATGTTTTCCTTTCATTATTCATTCTTTGTTACCCAGAGTACCCAGCAGAAAGCATAGTGGAAGAGCCCAGCTGTCCTAGGTTTGATTTCCACCTTCTCTTACTTATCAGCTGCGTAGCCTTTAATTAATTACTGTTCCTCTCTGAGACTGTTTTTTTGTCTACAAAAAAATTGATACTTACCTTGATGCATATATTAATATTAGTAAGAATACATGCTATGCTACTGTATATATAAGTAAAACAAAACACACTAACTTAGATATGAGAGAAATGTTAGGAATTTATTTATTTCATACATATAATCCGGAGGGAAGCAGATCAGAGCTAGTGGGAGACGTCTGAGACCAGATATCATAGAAACTTCCATTTCGGGGCCAGTAGTGACTGCTTCAGTTTTCATTATCTCCCTTCAATGGGAATGGAGAATGAGTGAAAAGAATTCATTCACACTGACCTTTTAGGGGTACCATCCCCATGTGGCACATACAAACTTTGCTTACACCAGAGTTGTACCAGCCAGGGAGGCTGGATGAGAGGCATATCTTTAGCTCTTGTTTTACTAGCAATCGTTCTCCTGCTTCAAATGATTCTCACAAAAATTGGAAATAATTCATTAATTCATTTACCTATACTGGACTGTGAAATATAACAAAGTGTTTAGCAAGGTGCCTTGCACGTGGTAAATACCAAAAAGATGGAATCACCCTTCTTACTTTTCCCTAGTATCTTACTACTTGCATAGTGTGGTCCATGGTCTGACAGCATCAGCTTCAACAGGGAGCTTTAGAAATGCAGAATTTCATCCCCAAACCTAGACCTCAGCTGCATTTTAACAGCTGGTGAAACACTGAGCTGGCATGTTCCTTGTAAATCTTTAATTGCATCTGCTGGCCTCTGCTGGTGATGTTATCTTGATTGCTTACAATGCTGTTGTTAGAATTAAATGAGATGATATGTGTAAAATACTTTAAATCTGTGAAATGTTTTATAACATTATTTAAGAGTACATGTGTGAGAAGGAATAATGTGAATCATACGTTACTGGAACAATATTTATTTTCTGTGACAGGGTCTCACTCTGTTGCCCAGGATGGAATGCCTGGCACAATTATGGCTTATTGCAGCCTTGGGCACCCCACCGCCCAGGCTCAAGCAATCCTCCTACCTCAATCTGTTGAGTAGCTGGGACTATAGGTGCAAATTCTCATATTATTTGTAAAGATGAGGTCCCACTGTGTTGCCCAGGCAGGTCTCGAACTCCTGGGCTCAAGCAGCCATCTCACCTTATCTTCCCAAAATGTTGGAATTCCAGGTGTGAGCCACCACCACTGACCCACAATTTGATTTTAGATTTTCCAACCCTGATAACACTCCTTGATGTTGTAACATGTGAAAAAGACATTCTTTTTCTGTAAAATGTGCTTGAATTGCCATGCATTCCCCTGGGTACAGAGCTTTTATTATTAGTTAGGGAGATGTTAGGCCTAACCTTCTAAATTGAGGGGTTTTAGTATATGTTTAATTGCCATTCTTCTATGGAGTCTAAATATTTCATCTTTTTAAGTCCTTAATTACATTACTGTCCTATAATTTGTATGATAGAATATATGGATTTTGGCATCAAATGAATGTGGAAATGATTCTAAAAAACTGGAAAATTTTTATTAATGGCGAAAGTAGATAAATGTCAACTTTACTGTATCAATTTAAAGAAATCATGCCTAAATTATAAACAGTCAATCCAGATTCATACACCAGTGTTGAGCTATAAGAAATCAGGAGAATCAACTCATGGACTTCAGTTTTCATATCTATAAATTGGGAAAGAGATTTGTTCTGTCTCACGGTGTTTTGCGGGGGACCAGAAGATCCTAGACAAATGTGCTGTGCATATAGAAGGTGATATTAATACCTGATGTTGTCAGAGTGAGGGGTATATGTGAACATGTATTCTCTGTGAAAGAATCTATTCCTTTTTTTTTTTTTTTAGACAGACTTTTGCTCTGTCACCCAGGCTGGAATGCAGTGGCACAATCTCGGCTCACTGCAACCGCTGCCTCCTAGGTTCAAGAGATTCATCTGCCTCAGTTCCTGAATAGCTGGGACTACACATGTGTGCTACCAAGCCCGGCTAATTTTTGCATTTTCAGTAGAGATGGGGTTTCACCATATTGGCCAGGCTGGTCTCAAACTCCTGACCTCGTGATCTGCCCGCCTCAGTCTCCCAAAGTGCCAGGATTACAGGCATGAACCACCACGCCCAGCCAAAAGAGTCTATTCTTAAATGATGGGCCAGAAAACTTGTGAGCTGAGCTTGGGTCCTGGTAGCTCTGTCAGATTCATGGTATCCAGGCCTGTACCCCTGCCTCTGCTGCACAGGAGCCCGGTGAGAGGCACACACTTATCCACGGTTTCTGCAGTTCAGTCAGGCATCGGGCACACAGCGAAAGCAGATCTAGGTGATGCACGTCTGATGCACACAGAGAAAAGCCTGGGTTTTAGAGGACTAATCAGCCAAAAAGCTCACAAAGGAAGGGAAGCTCTGAATGATGGATTTTTCTGGATCATTGAGAATCACACCTTGTCCTCCTGCCTGTCACTGGAAGGGATGGGCACCGTGACAGAGATGACTGCTGCATCCTTAGGGGCAAGCACACACATGCCTACTGGTCTTGGGACTGATATATTTAGATGAACACAAGGCCTTGCATTTCCATTCTGTATTCCTTTTCATTAGCATTCAGTAGATGAGTGCTGAACTCTGAACTTGGAAGTCTATTGGTGAGAGGATAAACATGCGTATGACGTAACTGTCCCTCAGGGACTTCCAGATGAGGAGATAATCAACTTTATCAGAGAGAATAGTAATAACTAACATTTGTACTTTAACACAGATGTTGCTGTGTTGTGCCCACATTTTTTAAAGCATGCATATATATGGGTATTTAAAAGTAAATTGATCTGTATCATATTTATAACTATTGCATAGGAACAAAAGAACAAAAATGGACTATACGTAAAAATGTTAACAGTGATAAAAATTTAGATTATATTTATTTTTTATTTTTTACGTCTTCTTCAATGGACACATATTGCTGACTTAACTATAAAAACACAGTAAACCTCCCAAGTATTTTTATCCACACTATCTCATCTGATTTTCACAATCACTCTGTGAGGTCAGTAATGAACATTGATGTTATAGATAAGAGAAATGGAGGAGACAGCCAGATATACAGCTCAGACACTTAGGAAGTTAAGTGCAGTGAGATTACATGATAGACTGTGTTGAACGGGTGGCAAAATGAGGAGCCAAATTAAGATCTCAAAAAGGAAAGAAAATGAATAGTGCTTGAATGAAAGGAAAATGTAAAGATTCTGGAACATAGGTTTAGGACAGTGCATGACTTTTTTATAGGAATCTGGCTCCTTACCTTGAGATCGGGTTCAGTTTGATCAGACTCGGGAACAGCGTGCACAGTGGTTATGTTTGGGTTTGGGACCAGTGAGTATGAGTTTGATTTTCAACTTTGCCACTGCCTAGCTATTTAACCTAGGTAGTTATTCACAGACTTGGGGCCTCCATTTACCCATCTATAAAATAAGAAAAATACTAGTAGCTACTATAAGGATTAAATGAGTTAATATGTGTAGGAGCCTTTAAAAGTATATAGGACATAAGGAGGACCCAGCAGATGTTAGCCACCTGAAGCTAATTGTCCTCATTCCTATGATACAGGGCTGATGATGATGTTGGCAAATTAATCATAAGAAACATATAGATGTATTATCAAATGTATATAGATGTATATCAGAAAGTGCTGACAGCTGTAGATAAGGCATGCAAAAGAATTATAACATTAGTGCTTATTTTGAAATTATTTTGAAACTATAAGAAAGTTTGTGCTGGTCTTATTGGATAATTCGGCTGTCTCTTGAATTCATACCAGCCCCTCCCTGATTATTAACAAATGTTTGGAATCTGTGCATACACTTAGATTTTCCTGCTTAATTATACTGTATCATAAGGCAAGTAATTGCCCTCAAATTAAGAATAATTGTTTTGTCGTAAAAAGATCTTGACCACAGGTCAGGATTTGGCATGTGCCGTGAGGGTTATTCTGAGGTATGCTTCTGAAATAAGAAGTATGCCTGCCTATCGCTGAATCCTGGTAAAGGCATGAATAATGTCACTTGGTAAAGATCGAGTCAGAGGAGTTTCAGGGCTGTTTATACTGTCATCAGTGTTTATAGATAAGAGTGAGATGGAGGATTTACATCTGGTTTCTGTGAGACCCCGGCAGGGCCCTGCTGTTGAGGCTGGTTACGTAGCAGGAATATATCTAAGTGACCAGCAAAAGAGAAAAAAAAAACACCAGCTGGGACTGCACCCCAGAAGCAGCCTAAAATACTACCAGTTGTAGATTACCAAAAGAGAATATACTGTATGATACTAGTTGTTTTAATATCTTATGCCTAGCTGTTTTAAAGTTCTTCAATTCTCACACAGGTAAATTATTGAAATCCCAAAATATTGGGGCAAGAGCCTATCGTAAACCTTTTTTGTCTTCTTATCCACTTTCTAAAATATGTAAAATATTTCTTTGTCATTTTTTTCAGACCCCCTGGTTGTGGAATACGAGGCACTGCTGGTACAACTACCCCTATCAGGTAAGGAGGCATTATTGTTTGGGTTTTTACACACATAAAGTATCTACCTTAGGTCAATTTCATGGTCTCAGGCAGGCCCTAACAGGTTGGGCAGCCACCTTCATTTTTGGCCCCACTCCCGCTGATAAGTGCTGGATGTAATCTAGTGAGGATATGTGCATTATTCTTAGTGAAGTTCAGAATCAAGACCCTATTGTCCTAGCAGATGGAGTCAGTTTGGAAAGTACATTTGCAAGGGAATAGGATCAATCAGTTCAACAGGTGGAAAATTCCTGCTCCTAACAGCTGATCTGCTTCTAATCACTGAGGTAAGTCTGGAGTCCTGTTGACATAGCACAGACCTGCCTCAACAGCAAATGGGAGAGCTCAAGTGTGAGGCTGGAGCAGGTACATCGAGTTCAGTTCATTTTGTGGCTTAGAAGCAGCCTCCAAATATGTAAATCAAGCACCATTTCCTTGAGTGCAGAAAAATGGGCTTGTACTATGACACATGGAAGGATTACTTCTGCAACTAAAAACAGCATCATTGAAAGTGAGATTAAAATCATATCCCAGAAAGGAAGCATTTTAGATCTCTGCCCACTGGCATACCTTTGCATCTTTCCATGAATTCAGTGATATTAGCCTGTGTTGTTGTGGTCCCCAGATCAGTTAATATTTGAATATCAAAGCTGGGACTTGTCTAAAAGTTTCTAGCTGAGAAATTTCTATAACTCCGTGTTCAGTTGGGATATGTTATGTAAGAGAAGCAAATGCAGCTAGGTATTTTGGTGACAAAATGAAGAGATGTATTATACATTATAATAAGCAACTTCAGTTTTTTGTTTGGGGTTTCTTTGGGTCGTTTCTTGGGGTGTTTGGTCTTTGGGGAGTGCACAGGCTTTTGGGGAACAGGCCTGTCCTGTGTCCTCTGTGACACACAGTGTCATGCCAGAGGGTGGGGACTGGCACTAGATACTCCTTAAGCTGGTTCGATGTTAAGGACACGTTGAAATATGGAACTCCAGGTTACATTTTTATCTCTTTCGAGTGGTTTATTCACATTAGAAAAGATTATAAATAAGTAATAGAACGTGGCAAGAGAGCTGAGCATTCGGAGGATATTTGATAGAGACTAAAACAACGTTGAAACCAATAGCTTATTTTGCACAGTTATAATTTTCAGACCCGACTGCTGTTTACCATACTTGGAACATTGTCACCAAAGGCTCTTTGTGTCCTGTAATGGTATAGTGAGTGGCAAAATCCATGTATGTCTGCATTTCTGTTTATAAAAGTATATACAAATGCCAAATGAAATGTAATACCTACTCTTCTTTCTAACTGTAATTTAGTCCAGAATAACTTTCATGTTCATGGCTGGAGCTGAGAAGTTGCTTATTTCTGAGAAAATGAGTTGCTAGAGCTATGGCCTATACTGTAGCTGCAGAGGATTTCACAGGTGGCACTGTCAATTCAACGTGAAAGTCTGAGGGTCTGGTGGATAGTTATCTTTTTAAAAAGAGGAAACATGGCTAGCATGAAAGGCAAGATGCTATCTGTGAGGACTCAGATCAAGATTGTCTTCTGTGTAATAATTCAGCATATAGCTCCTGAAATGTAGGACAAACTCACAGTCTCTCATGGGAATGGTGGCCATCTTTGAAAATGCCATATAGTAATAAAGAATATTAGCAGATTTGTGTGTGTGTGGGGGGGGAATTAAACAGCATACAATTATTGTGTATGCAATTATAGTACTTTGTGTGTAAGCATGCCAATGTAAATATGCAGATTGCTATTCCAAGTCAGTCCGAGCCTTAAGGATACTTTTAAAGACTGAGCATGCTTATGAAACATATTTATTATGTCTTTAGCATATATGTTAAATAAATCATTGAACAGACTTTTAGATGAAAAAGTAGTGGTCTACTTCAATTTTATTACGGATACACTTATTGTATATAAATACGTATATTATTTGTAACATATTAAATAATTTCATATACCTGTGTATATTTTAAGGTTAAAATAATGTGAAGTTGTATTCAGTTGAACTTTGTATAGCTTGCAATAGGAAGCACAAGTTGGACATGAGATACCCTAGTTGGTGGTCATCGGACCTCACTAGCTGTGAGACCTAGGCTTAGCCTCTTAACCTGAATTAACCGACAGCAGTTTCCTGTCAACTATACAATCTAGGTCTAGAATTACAGTACTAATTTTATGGGATTTTTATGAGAACCAAAGAAATTAACATGTGAGTGAGCATTGTCAACTGCAAAGCACTCCTCAGACATAGTAATTATTATAATGGGATGCTCTCCATGAACTCTGCGGTTTCCAGATGCACTCTAACTTGCCCTTATAATTCCTCTGGGGCCTTTCCGCAGGTGGTCATGTGGAAGAAAGAGAATCTCATTAAAACTAAAATTTACTCTTGGCTCAAAGGGTCCTGAGCCAAGGCCCGATTTTCTAAACTTCATTGCAGCCATCCATCTGCCCTGAATATCCATCCTTCATCGTTAATGCCTTCAAGTTTTAAAAGGACAGTTCAGTAGGAAATGTATGCTCTCCAGTTTGTCTCAGTTCAGGCTGCTGCAAGAGAATACCCTAAGAGATCATGTCCCTTCTTATAAGGGCACTAATCGCATTCATGAGGGCTCCTCACCTTCCAAAGGCCCTGCCTCCATATACCATCACATTGCAATAAGGCTTCATCTATGAATATTGGGAGGACACAAACTTCAGTCCACAGCAGTGCTCATTGTCATTTAGACTTTAGGATTGCTGGTTGGAGTATCCTGCCCCATTGTGTATTTTGTTGTCAAAGATCTATGTGGGACAACTTTTCCATGATTGCCATGCTTAGAGTTGGTGAGTGCCAGCTTCTCATGATAGTCATTCATTATGCTGCTATTGCTGTACAAAACATTTACATTTCAATTATATTTACTATATATGGTATTGTCTTGTGTGTAGGGGTATGTACTTGTTTGTGTGATGAGTTTCAAAGGTTTTTCACTCATTTTGATAAAGCAAGACCTTTCATTACAACTCAATATAACAATTAAAAACAACTCATTGAAAATATTTTTTGAAAACTCTTGTTTTTAGTGGGATTATGTGCAAAATAAATATTCCTGACTTCCACTGCCTCTCTGAGTGTCCCCTCAACCCTGAACCTCTGAAGCAGTTAAAGCGAGTATCACTTCCATTTTACAAATAAGTAAACCTAGACCCATGTTTTATACCTGCTAAGCTATGGATCTGAGATGTGATCTGATATCCTGGCTGGGTGCCCAGTCTGGCATCTTCTGGCAGCCTTCCTGTCCCTCTGATCTTTTAATAAATATTTTTGGGAATTTTTTTTTTATATTTGAAATGTGCTGAAAATTTTCTAATAACAAAAAAAAGCTTTCTGATTAATTCAGAACTTGAAACTATGCCTCAGTGACCCATACAGTACTCCAGTTCCTGTCACCTACCTTCTTGTCCCTATACTCATAGCAGTTGTCCAGGGTTATTCTTTGTATTTGAATTTTTTTTTCAGGTTGTTTAAGGAATCTTGCAGATACTTGTGACAAAGAATCATAAATACTATTGTTAAACCGAATAATGAATTAAGTCCCAAATGTTCATGCTAATTAATGCTTTTTGAGTTGGAGATGAAATGAGAGTAATATCATCAAGCTGTGGATTAAAGTTATCCTCAAAGCCCCATCATCTACAAAGAGAATAGGGCAGGAACTGCCTTTGTGGAGGTGCAAGACCATGTTACTTTTGAGCAGTGAGCTTGAGATGTCTGGATACAAATTGGGTTCCCTATTAACTATTAATCTTTCCTTTTTTTCTTTTACCTTCAGCCACTCACAACTGACCTTCACTACTATTACATCCTGGAGCTGTCATTTTATTGGTCTTTAATGTTTTCGCAGTTCACTGATATTAAAAGAAAGGTAAGAGCAGTTATGTCATAAAGTGCTTGCAAACATGCATCTTTAATGGCCCTTAGCAGGTGGGTGTAGACTCTCAAAGGCACTCACCCCTGTTCTCCTGGCAGCCCTAGGTTAGTACTACCTGCTGCATTGTTACAGAAAGTTCTCTATTTTTGTTTGTGCTGTTTTATATTTTGTTTCTACACTCTTCCCCTAAAACTCAGCATTCTTTTCTCCATATAATAACATAGCAGTGAATCCCCACAGCAGTAATTCTCTCTCAGTCTAATTCCCAAGTCCCTCTGTTCTCCAAATTAAATAAAAAGTGTATTTGTAGCTCCTGGGAGAGAGTAAAGTTTCAGTGTTTCAACCCTACAGAATTAATTCGCCAATTGCAGGGTTATCCAGTATCAAAATATGCCTCAGAAATGCAATGTTCCTAAGTGAACTATGATCTGGTTTCCATCTGTCCCCTTCACTGGAATTGCTTTTGTATGACCCCCTATGTGTTAAATCCACTTATTCTGGCTTTCATCCTACCAGCTCTGGGCAGAATCGGCACTTCTGGCTCTTTACTGCTTATTTTTCCCTGACACCATATTTGAATCAATCCTTCAAAGTCATCTTGCTGTCCTTTGTCTTAATGCCCCATACTCTACGTATTTGGGTGCACCAGAATTCTGGACCTGAATTACAGGATGCCATCTCCTTGGATGATACAGTTCATACTTCCTGACACTTCCAACCATAACCTTCATGCCATTAATTTTGAAATGTTTCTCTTCTGCCCCAAGTTCTTTCTGGGTCCATACTCCCACATCTGTAGTCACAGATGATAGGATTGGTTAAATATCCCTAAATCTGAAAATCCAAAATTCTCTGAAATTTGATACTTTCTTAGTGCTAACATGGCACCCAAAGTAAATGCTCATTGGAGCATTTTGCATTTCAGATGTTTATGTTAGGGATGCCAATCTGTAAGTATAATGCAAACATTCGAGAATCCAGAGAAATCCAAAGTTCAAAACACTTCTAATCCCAAGCATTTGGGTAAGGGATACTCAACATATATTGTGTTATTTTTGTGCATTATATCATTTAGTCCCGATAACTCAAAGGCCCAGTTTATTTTATTATTTATACTTATTTTATGAATGAGGAAACTAAGCCTTACATACGTGGTGCTCCTGACTGAAGACATGGACTTCTAGTCTTGTTCTTCCTCCAGTAACCATTATAACCAACAGTCATGTCACCCAAGACGTTTTCCTTTGCTTTCTTTTTTGCCACTACATGTACCAACTTCCTTAATATCACTGACACACGTAGAGTTCCCTCTCCTTTTGCCCACTCTATTAAACTCCTCTTTAAGAGACTACTGTGAACTGTGATCTGGTTTCCACCTGTCCCAGATGAAAGTAGTCATTCTTGTGTATCTGCTGCCTAAGAGTTATATTTCTAAAACCTTCAAGACAAAGCTCAAATACTTGGAGGATAAAACACACTTTTATCCTCTTAGTCCAATTGAGCTAATATAACAAAATGCCAGACTGACTGAGTAGCTTATAAAATCTATTTCTCATAGTTCTGGAAATTGAGATGTCCACTATCAAGGCACCAGCAGATTCAATGTCTGGCAATGGCTCACTTTGAGATGACAGCCTTCTCAATGTGTCCTCACATGGTGGAGGGGCAAGACGGCTCTATGAGACCTTCTTTATAAGGGCATGAATCCCATTCACAAGGGCTTCTGCCAAAAGGCCCCATGTCCTAATACTATCACTTTGGGGGTTAGAGTTTTAATATCTATATTTGAGGGGGGCACAAGCATTTAGTCCCCAGCAAGCAAGATATGTTCATCTTTGCACCCCTGTGACTGCTCATGGTGAGGATCAGTAAGTTGAGGGTAATTAAATAAGCAAAATCAATTCCTTTACATTATGATGGACAACAGTACTACAATTTATCATTTCTTGGTTAGACCAGTCACCTGCTAAGTTGCAAACTGGTATCCAAGTGGCAGCTGAAAAGCATTTAGGAGTCTGTGGGCCTACTACCTGAGCCCCCCTTACCCACATATGCTCCTTCCACCATCCTACAGCAGTGGCTTACTTGGCTGGCAAAAAGCTGTCTTTTCTGACTTGTATGGCTACAAGGCCCTTAATATGGTATAACCCAACTGATTCTCAGAAGAAGTAGATGGTCCCTACCAAGGTGAGGTTGGGCATAACAGATGACTCTTTGACACCATGACTTGTGATTCCCTTACTCATTGCACCCAATACTCTGGGTTGGTTTCTGAAATCATTTAAAGACTCTTTAGTGATGGCATGCCAAGTGGGTCTCTTCTGTCCTACATGAGGGTGCCTTCTTTGCTCATGCAGTGTCAACACATGTAGACTGATTATTTTCTATGTGCCAGATACTGTGCAAGGCTCATATTGTATTTTATTTTCTTTTTTTGAGGAGACCTTTTATCTAGGTAGTCACATAAAACACTTCTATAACAAAGAGAGAGCAGGAACATTCTTCCTTTTTTTAACTTGGAAAAATTGATGCACAGAGTGAGTTTACATACATTTCTCAAGGCCATGCAATGTAGGAATGAATTAGAGGCTAGGCTCACCAAGCAGAGCCCTTTGATTCATGCTTAGATTAGACATGTACACAATCCTTGCTTTGCCATGCTCCTGACATTACAGGTAGTAAGCCTTTCACAGCTCTTTGCCATTTTATTGGTTCTTCTCTTGCTTAGTGACAACTAGAGGTGCCATCCAGAGTCAAAAAACAGGAATAGCTGTCCTTGGCTTCCAGAAGCCTAGTCCTAGTAAGACATTGCTATACCAAAAGTTACCAAGTCCCTCCACTAGCTCGAGCTTTCTTATCACAGGTGGAACGTGGCTTTTCAGTGAGCCAGCAGGGCTCAGGAAGTCTTTATTGCTGTATTAGTTTGTTCTCTCACTGCTGTAAAGAAATAGCTATGGCTGTGCATGGTGGCTCACGCCTATAATCCCAGCACATTGGGAGGCTGAGGTAGGTGGGTTGATCGCTTGAGTTCATGCATTCAAAACCAGCCTGGGCAACATAACAAAACCCTATCTCTACAAAAAAATGCAAAATTTAGCCAGACGTGGTGCTGTGTACTCCGTCTGGTGCAGATGGCACCACTGCACTCCAGCCTGGGTCATAGAACCAGACCTTGTCTCAAAGGAAAAAAAAAATAGTTGAGACTGGATAATTTGTAAAGAAAAAAGTTTTAATTGGCTCATGGTTCCATCGGCTGTGCAAGAAGCATGATGCTGGGATCTGCTTGGTTTCTTGGGAGGCCACAGGAAATTTATAATCATGGCAGAACGTGAAGGAGAGGCATGGCTATGCCTTACATGGTGGAGCAGAAGCGAAAGAGAGGTTCCACAGACCTTTGAACAATTAGATTTCATGAGAACTCACTGTCTTGATGACAGCACCAGTGGAGGAGGGTGTTAAACCATGAGAAACCACACCCAGGATCCAGTCACCTCTCACCAGGCCCCTTCGTATTTGGGGATTACATTTCAACATGAGATTTGGGAGGGGACCCAAATCCAAACCGTATCAATTGCTTTAAGCCAAATGACCGTTATCTCAATAATTTTCATAGGTGAATTATTCTGGGGAATCAAAGTGTATCATTTTGTATTACTTTAACATTTGTAGCATCAGTGAAAAACACCTGTAAAAGGGATAAGGTGTAAGTATAGTAAGGTCTGTGGAATTGACCCTAGGCCTGTATATATTGTCAGTGTTTAGAAATCGATTGTATATTTTTTCCTAGTCAACACCTATAGCTTGTTTTAGATAGCTATCACCCCTGCCTTCTGGTCAGATTACATTTGTGCATTCATGATACAGCTGGTTTATTCTTGTTTCTTGCACAAAATGGGAATTTGGCCACTACCAGACATGCTTATTCCTTGGCACAGGTTTTAATTAGGAAGGCCTTTTCCTCTGCTGCCATCTCTCATTAGTGAGCCACAGTGCTTGCTTTTCCCCTTCGCATCTTGCTGAATGGCCCCATGGGTCCTTGGCAGTTCTGTCCTCATTAAACTCCTACTTGGAGGACCTGCTGTTCTGGCCATCAGTGAGGATTTATGGCATGTTCTGTCTGCCAGATGCACTCTCCACCTTCTGTATTGGAACTATTAATTGAACCTTCTAAAAACAGCCTGCTTCCTTATTATGGAATAGGGATGTTTGAAGACACTCATTGGCAATACAGTATAGAAGTCAACTTTGGAAGACTGTTAATGAGATTGTTAATAGAAGGGTTATCAAAATGTTTCCTTGGCTCCCATATTAGATGACAGTGAGTGCCAATGGCCATTTTCAAACAGGTACCAGGATTTATAAACACTGGATCTGAATGCATGCCTCAAACTTTTAGAATCAGTACTTTAAATAGGTTTATGAATCACTTATTTTGATTTTTAACGGGTTCACGAATCTTTCTAAAATGGCTTTTGTATCCATAAACTCTTCCTTTTGGCCTCTTTTTTTTTTAATCGCTCTATTTCTACATGGAATCTGAAGTTTAAAAATGAGGAGAGAACTTGTCATCTTCATGGTGACAGAGCACATTGCCTCTCCTTTCATCATTTCCAGAGTTGGGACTTACTTGGTCAATGATGAGAAATATTATTAATCTTCCCAGAAGGAATATTAGATGAAAAATAAAAGATGTTTAAAACACCTTTTATTTCCCAAGGCTTAATTTTTGTTAAAATTTTTATCCTTTAGCACCTGTTCCCAATGAACATTTCTCCTGCCATCTAAAATTTCCAAAGGAAGCTAATAAATATTTTTGTGTTGGAGCTTGGAACAGCGTGCTTATGTCTAAACTCTATGTCCCTTTTAACTAAGCTGCTGTTTGGCTTGAAGGCCTGGGCCCTTGGCCAATGATTTCTGCTTGTGTTCAGAGTCCTTCTCAGGAAAGCATCCCTGGCAGAGTTCCAGGGCCCAGCTGGGGAAATTAACTTGTTGCTCTTTTGGTCTTGAACCCGAGAGAAACACTACATCTTATAAAAGATTCCTGACAGAGAGAGGTATGATTTAGTCTAGTAAGAAACTTATTGATGAGCTTGTGTTAGCTGTCTGCTGACTTTCAGAGAAGAACTAGACCCCCATTACTATGCGTGCTTCAGATGCCTTTGGGGGCCGTGTTATGCCCCAGATCTTGCCTGCTTCAGTTAGTTTTAGGGGAAGGGAAAATGCGTGTTTTAATATTCTTATGAGGAAGCAGCATGGAATAGAATTAAATAAAATAATGTACATAAAACTATGCAGTACGGTGCTTGACACATAGAGCAGTACCTGGCACATAATGACCCAGTGAGGAAAGTCAGAAAGCACCTACCATTAACACCATTGATTTATAAAGGAAAGGGTATTTTAACATAAAAGAATGGGAGAAACGACATCTTGTAATAAAGGACAATCCTTTAAATTTAACATTAAGTAAAAGTCCTTATTTTTCTCATTTTGTCCTAGACAGGGTAAAACATTGTTAGAGGTGCAGTATGGCTTAGATGTTAAAGGCATGGGCTCTGGAGTTTGTCTGCCTGCCCAGCACCACTCCTAATTCGATGTGACCTTGAGCAAGTTACTTTACCTTTCTGTATGTTGGTTTCCTGATCCGAAGAATGGAGTTCACATAACCTACCTCATGGGTGTGTTGAAAGTGTAAATAAGTAATACATGTACTTAGAACAGCGCCTGGCACATCATAAATGCTCCATAAATGTAGCCTTTCTTTGTAGTCATTAAGGCACCTGCCAGATACTGCCAGCTCTTCCCTCTCAGGCACACCCAGGATTGTGCGTCTCAACAGCCTCCCCATTTTGTGATTGGGTGGGGCCATATGACTGGTGGGCTGTGAGCAACATTGATTTGAGCCACTTCTGGGCTGGAGTATTTAGTTACCGGCATGAGACTCTCTAGAGCTCCCATATCTAGCACAGTGATTAGTAACACTGGAGATGGGGGCTGCTCCATCAGGCTGGGTCCTTTAGTGCCTCAGGCAAGCAGAGTTCCCTGGCCTCCAACCCATGATAACATTTAATGAGTAAGAAATAAGCCTTCGTTTTAAGCCACTGAGGTTTTAAGGACTTTGTAATGGCTGCATATCCTAGCTTATCCTCACTGGTGCAGATGTTAATAATAATATGGCTAGTTATCATTTCCTAGGACAATATTTGGAAATAATTTATCTAAACCAGTACCTTTCAAAATGTGGCCTTTGAATCCCTGACAATCCCTGAGACTGTTTCAGGAGGCCTGCAAGGGCAAAACTTTTTATAATAGTACTAAGATGTCATTTGCCTTTCTCACAGTGTTGAAATTTTCACTGAGATGCAAAAGTAATCATGGGCAAAATTGCTGGTGGTGGCACCAAACTACTGCTAATAGTAGCCATTATATTCTTCACTGCCACACTCTTGCAGAAAAAAAAATTGTCAGTTTCACCTAAGAATGCTCTTGATGAAGCAGTAAAAACTATAGTTGTCCCTCAGTATCCATGGGAAATTGGTTCCAGGACCCTCCCCCCCGACTCCCTGCTGCCACCGAGGATACCAAAATTCATGGATGCTTGATTCTTTTATATAAAATGGCGTAGTATTTGGCCAATTGCAGTGGCTCACACCTGTAATCCCAGCCGTTTGGGAGGCTGAGGTGGGCAGCTTGCTTGAGCCCAGGAATTTAAGACCAGCCTGGCCGACATAGCGAGACCCTATCTCAAAAAAAATAAAATAAAAGTTATTAAAAATAAAATGGCATATTTGCGTACAACCTATGCATGTCCTTCCATATACTTTAAATCATCTCTAGGCTACATAATACCTAATGCCGTGTAAATGCAATGTTAATAGTTACACTATATTTCTTAGGGAATAAAGATAAGAAAAAAGCTTATACATTCTATACATGTTCACAATTAGCGATTTTTCTTATTCAGACACAACCATCTATTTATATTATATACCATCCATTTTTTTTAAAGCTTTCAATTTATGGTTGGTTGAATCCATGAATGCAGAACCCATGGACAATGGAGAGCCAACAGTATTAATTTTATTAAATCTCTCTTCTTGAGTATATATTGAAAAAGAATATTTTATATGATGAAATGGGTATGCAATGGTGTCTGTCTTAAGAAAAATGCAATTCTTTATATTTGGAGCTGATCTGTTTTTCATAGAACCCCATTTTTACTTGAAAGAATAACAAACTGTGTTTATTCCAACTTGTGTATTTGGCAGACATTGTCAGGAAAATGCACAAAATAAGCTGATCAAGTTGTTTCAAAGGAAGCAACTGAGGGTGGGCACGGTGGCTCACGCCTGTAATCCCAGCACTTTGAGAGGTCAAGGTGGGCAGATCATGAGGTCAGGAGATCAAGACCATCCTGGTCAATATGGTGAAACCCCGTCTCTACTAAAAATACAAAAATTAACCAGGCTTGGCAGCACACACCTGTAGACCCAGCTACTCAGGAGGCTGAGGCAGGAGAATTGCTTGAACCCGGGAGGCAGAGGCTGCAGTGAGCTGAGATGGCACTACTGAACTCCAGCCTGGGTGACAGAGCAAGACTCCATCTCAGAAAAAAAGCAACTGACATTATTTGTTGTCAGTGATAAACTCAAGCTTTCAAGCAAAAATGAAATTTTCAGAAAGCTTAAATGTACCAACAGGAGCTTGACAGCATCTCAATCCTTGACTTTTCTGATGAGATTGGTAGTGATATTAACAAATGTGATTTTCAAAAATATTTTATTTAAAAACTCACTACTCCGTGAACCAATATTTTCCACATAACTAATGCATGATGTTATAAAATCATGCATGAGTGAAAGATCCATTCAGAGAGCAAAACAGACCAATGGATTTTAATGTAACAGAATATAAAAATTTTATTGTTATGGTTTTAGATTCCATATTACAACCAATTTTTAAGACTATCTGACTTGACAAATTTTAGTACAGTGCCAAAGAAAAATATCCCTAACTATTAAGTACTATTTAGTTACTTCTTCCTTTTCTAGCTATATATCTTTGTGACACTGGGTTTTCACCATATACTTCCACCAAAACAATATCTGTCAACAGATTAAATGTATACACAGTTATGAGAATATAACTCTTTTGTAATAAGCCAGACATTAAAGAGATTTGCAATAATGTAAACAAAGCCACTCTTCTTGCCAATTTTTTTTTCAGAACGTAATTTTTAGTAAAAATTTGTTAATATGTAATGGAGTTTGTTTAAAACAAATTAATGCGTTTTAAGTATTTTTTTTAATTTCTCAGTTTTAACAGTGGGTATGGTAAATACTGATAGATATACCTCATGAACAAATACTATTTGATGTCCTCAATAATTTAAGACTATGAAGGGGCCTTGAGACTAAAATGCATGAGAACTGTAGGTCTGGATTATTAAGTCTTTCCTAAGAATGTGACTCCCAGACCAGGTGCTATGGCTCATGCCTGTAATCTCAGCACTTTGGGAGGACGAGGCAGGCGGCTCACTTGAGATCAGTCCGAGACCAGCCTGACCAACATGGTGAAACCCCATCTCTACTAAAAACACGAAAAATTAGCTGGGTGTGGTGGTGCTCACGTATAATCCCAGCTACTTGGGAGGCTGAGGCAGGAGAATCGCTTGAACCTGAGAGGCAGAGGCTGCAAGAGCTGAGATTGGGCCACTGGACTCCAACCTGGGAGAGAAGGCCAGACTGCGTCTCAAAAAAAAAAAACAAAGTTCACTCCCAGGTAGTACCTCACATTGTATCAGCATGTCCTTTCTTTGCTTGAAAAGCTAAAATCATACTAGATGACACTGGATCACCCTGACAGGGATGGGGAGTGATGCAGACTTCTCTCCCTGTAACCTCTCTGCTGCTACCTGTAGACACAGTCAGGAGGGCCTCTTAACTTCTCTTTCACAAAGGTGCGAAGTTGCTCTTTTATGCAGACTCTCGTGATTGGAATCGTAATATTCTGCGCTTGAAGTTCAGGTTTCCTCTGAGGCAGATATTCCCAAGTCTTAGGCCTGTGTCCTGTTTCTTTCTTACTGCTATGTCTTCAGCATATGAGCAGGAAAAAAGAGCAGCTCATTTTAAAAAGCTACCATTTGTGATCAAAGCATTGCAACCCAGCACTGTGTGCAGACTGGTGGAGGAACAATAGAACTATTGTGTGGAAAGGAAGTGTTTCATGGGGCAATTTTTATGAGATTTTTATTCAAAGGCTGCCTTCAGTAGTAGCTTATGCTGGCAATCAACCATCCAAGTGCCTTGTCAAAGTTAGACATCTTTAGATCTCATGGTCAGATGACCAGCCGCTGCTCAGTCCTGAATCTCACAGACTCAGCCACATACTGTGATTCTGGGTGCAGGAGGGTGATGACCAGGAGCATGTTCTTCCAGTGTGCTGCAGAGGGCCACAGCATTGCTGCGTTCCAGAGACCCACGCGCTGCTCTGGGCTCATAAGTCTGTGGCCTCAGGAATCCCACTTACTTCTCAGGAGGTCTTGCTGGCCCTTGGGAGATTGGGTCATTCACTTTCTTTTGGGAAGTTTCTCTCAGGTCAATTCTAGGAGCCTCAGGAAAACACCGCTTTGGCTGCCTATACCTCTGTCACTCTCCCTGAGGTCATGAACTCCTTCAGTTTCCATCCCCATAAACACCCCCATTCATCTGTCCTTCCCTTAGGCCTCCTGAGAAGAGGCACCCCTTCCACTGAAGGCTCACCCTTGCACCTTTGTTCTTGACCCCCATCTTCCTGTCTTCCAGGAATAGACCTTATTCTGTTAGTCTCTTACTTCTGTGTGTTTTCCAAAGTGTCCCCTCTTTCCTGCCTCCTTCCTCAAAGTCATTTTCCTCCCACGTCCGTTTCTGAGAAGCAACCTGCTATGGTAGTTAGATACATAAGCCCTGGAGTCACACAGAATTGGATTGAGAACTGGCTTAGCCCATCCTCACTGTGTGACTAGGGAAAAATATGTGGCATCATTGTGCCTCAGTTTCTATACAAAATAGAGTTTCAAAGTCGTACTTGGTTTATGGGGAGTTGTTGTTAAGAGGAAATGTCAGTATCAGACAGAGGAGCCTTTGGCACTTGAGAATTAGGCAAATCAGAGGGTAGGTAGACATTCACCAGATCGTCAAGGTGGGCTGGGGCCAGGAACCGAAAGAGGAGAAAACACAAGTATCCCAGCCAGGAAACAACAACAACAACAAACCTGCATGCCCAGAAGTCTGCATAGCGACCAGAAGCAGCTTCCAGGAAATTCTGCAGCTAGAATTCTGTGTTTGTGAGGGGCCAGGGGTGGGAGCTCAGGTAGCTGAAGAAAGAGGAGTTAGAATGTGGAGGATAAGGCTGAGGATGATGAGAAGAGTTCCCCAAACCCTTCCTGACAATTTACAGTGGCATCCCAACCTGGTTGACCTGAAGGAGACTTTTTCCATCTTCTATCTAAAGTACAAAATTGAGTCCCAGGTTACCCATTGTCAATTTGGGACTAAAGACCTTTGTAGTAAATGGACAATGGCTTTCGAGTTCTGGGATGTTTCTGATTTTAGTTGAACACAATCTGCCCCCTATTGATCATTCTGGATGTTTTCAGCCCAAATGGGTTTATTTGATATAAAGGTTTACCATTGTCTTTGTTCCAGGGATTATTGCAAAAAAAAAAAAAAAAAATGGAGAGTTAATTCTACTAACCCTTGCATCACAGATTGTTAGGCTGAATATGTTTTAAATGTTTCAGAAGTGACCTTTCCCCATTAAAAGCTGTGCAAACTAGTGTGACTGAGCAAAAGGTAATTTAAACAGAGCCCAGAAGGTGTGTATAGACCTTCAACTCTAGGCACTTGTGATTTAACAAGGCTCTTAGTGATAGAGAGCTTCTGAGGACCTAAAGTTCAGTAAATAAAAAAAGACATGTATAATTCAGAAAACTATCCACATCATTTGAAAGCAGAGTGTATTTGGAGGGTATACTTTTGTTGGGGAGAAGAAGGAAGGCATGAAGGAAGACTTGGGGTGTTGCAAATCAAGCTCCGTGCCCTGGCCAGGCCCATCGAAAGCTAATCAAGGGCACTATCTTACTGTTTTCTATTGTGCAAATAAAATTTTATTGTATCCTTTTCCATGGTGATAAAATCAATTAAAAATTAAATATTAACTAAATAATTCACAGTAGACAAGATTATGAGTTCTGGATCTTGAAATAAGGCCATAAATGTTGCACAGGAGAAAGGTTGGGCAAACACTACTTATACAATGGTTATTTCATTTATATATGTTTCTAGAAGCCAAAAAGTAATGGCACATCTAGCAGTAGAGAAAATAATACTGTATCCAAACAAGCTTGTGAGGTCTCCTTGCTTTTCAGATAGTTTTAAAGTTGTGGTTATACTTGATCATGAGAATTTTGATGGCAGTACCTGCCAGAACTCTTTCTTTATAGTTTTTCTGAATTTTGAGAGTAATATTTAATGGGTTACATGAGGACAGCTATGAAAATTAAATCTCTTACACATTTTTTGGTCTGACAAAAATGTGGTGAAGTTGGCCATGAGCCTATGCAATTGCCACATCTTAGATAATATGACTCTTCCAATATGACACTTTCCCGTAATATGTCCTTTGATGTGACTCTAAGACAGGTCATAATGCTTTTCTGTAAAGGGCCAGGTAATAAATATTTTAAATTTGTGGGACATGTAATTTCTGTTTCAACTTCTCAACACTGCCACTCTAGCAAGAGAACTGCCATAGACAATAAGTAAACAAATGGGTATGGCTGTGTTTCAATAAAACTTTATTTACAAACCCAAATGTGGCCGTCTGGCCCTTTGCCTATCTTTACTATAAAGTAGAACAACCTGATGTGCATATTTGATGAGCAGTGGGGATGTCAGATTTGAGAATGGCTAGTAGAGATATTTAAATCATATCAGTATATATTTTTAAAACATTTTGATAGTAACCATAGTAAATTTAACATTTTTAAACCAATTAATTTATTGGCACTTGGTGTTTTTAAAATGAATTCTGTGTGTTAATCTCCCTCAAGGACCTAAATGTGTATACATTTAGTCCAAAGGGAGAAAAATCTATAACCTATTGGGAAAAAAAAGGTGTAGAAATAGATTCAACTCTAGGTCTGATGTGAATGATACTTTATTCACAGACTGAATTTTAGAAAAGGGAATAATTGATTCATTCCTGCCAGGACTCCTCCACTTTATAATTGAACAAATATTTCCCAAATAAGTCACAGTTCTTTATTCCTTTCCAGATTTTCCTGTAAATATTTACCTTAGGGTGCATAGGCTATACATAAGAAAAAAAGTGAGTTCCAGTTAGAGTTTTGAAGAGTGTTATGTAAAATATCTTTCTTTAAATGGTCCATCTAGTCAACTCTTTTATTTATAGTGAGCCAAAATTCAAGGCCAGTTGAAATAGAACAACCAAATAAATTGTGGCAGATTAGTTACATACATTATATATACTCTTAACATCATGAGCTGGTAAGAGAAGGTTGTGATTCTCCTCAAATTGCGTAATGGCGAGAGACCCAGAATCAACTGATTTCTATAAATCACTCCTAATATACTTTTATTATTTAACCATAGTCTCAAGACCCTACACAGTTTTTAGTCTTTTATTTCTTTGTTTTGTTTTTTAACTGAATTATTAAAGCTTTAGAAGTTTTGCTGCTATTTATTCTAGAAACCACCGTAAGACAGTACAAAGCAGCAAATTATTCTGATGTGAATTTCTAGTACTGTATTTCACTTTTTGCTTTAAGGACTTATTTTGTTATTTGTTTGCACACATTAGTTTTAATATTAAGATTTGTTAGTATACTATTTGGGGGCTTTGGTTTTCTTTAAGAGGTTTTACACATATTTTCATGCTGATCATCAGGACTTTACCCATCTCCAAAGGCTGAGAAGCTATTGTACCCCTCAGTGGAAAAGCTGGTTATGATTATTCTTGGTATATGTAAATTCTGTCTGCAATCCTCACCATCTCTATCTGTTTATTCATTCTGGAATGGAGATGGAGACTGATTAGCTAGTCTCTTTTGCATGTTGCCAAGTTACATGCGTAAAGTCCACTTCTACTCCCAGCATTCTGAGTTTTATGCCAAGGCAGAAAAATCTCAAGAGAAAAAGGAAAACTGTTTGTTATTAATCCCTGAAAAGAAAAGCATGTTACTCTGTGAAAAGTCATATAAATTTCTGTGTGCCTTGAAGGTTCAAATAAGAGAACTGTTTTTTTTTTTCAATGATGGGTTTCTATTATTACTGCAATTGCCATAAAATGAAATCAGAGTTAAGCTATGCTGCTGTTCTTCTGTTGCCTAGAGAGTCTGAAAATCAGTTCAGTGAGTAAGCTAGTACTATTACCTGACTTCTATTCATATGAGTTAGATTACAGGTTTATTAACTTTATTAAATTAAATTCAGGAAAGCTAATATGTGTCATTTGCATTGGAAGGAGAAGAGCTTTTTTTCTTACATGTTAGAAGTATTTCACATTCCTCATATCTGTGCACATCTAAATCAGCCTTTGCTTAAAATCTTGATCTTCTTAATTTCCTTTACAAAGAGGTTCATTAATGGTTTTTCTTAATCAATTGCAAAAATTATTCCTAAAAGACACTGCATAAAATTAATGTATTATCCAGTTGATGAGAATTCAGGGAACAGTCCAGCGCTTGTTTATGATATGTGTATGTATTATTTTTAATGAGAAATGGGTAAATTTTGTTTTTGTAAAAGCATGTACGGCAAGATGAATTTGTGGTGCCTCCTGAAAACAACAGTATTTCAGAGATTCTCTGTGAATCGATCATTGTGAAGGGAGTTCCATTATACAGATGTTCAGATCCGTATCTCAGTGAGAGGTAGATCCCTCTGGATGCTTGGTGCTATCTATCATTTTATCGTACATAAAATTCCCCTAGAGAACCGAATTAACGATGTTGATTTTAATTCTAACAGTTGGGGATGAAGTCCAGGTAGCTGGAATCTTACCTGTACCCAGGAATTTCTGATATGAAAGCTACATAGAGCAGACTAAGAAACTTTTCTAGGTTCCCTAAATGCTATTTGAAAATGTTATAAGGGAAAAACAGCATAATCTTACCAGCTCTTGATACTAAAATGGATGGCTCTTCCTTGAATTCTTTCATTTCAGACTACTACTAATTAAGTTTGAGCGATGACCATGTTTGATTTCCCGCCCACCTTGTCTCTGGTAATTAACATAGGCAAAGCCACTGAAGTATAAATGTCGACATTAGGGTAGCTGTCAAGCAGGAAACATAGAAGGAGCCCTTGATGATGGCTGTGAATATGTCCAGAAACAATATGGCAGAATAGCAGTAGGTTGAGAACACCAGGAAAGCACGTGTCCAGGCTAGCCTGTTTTGAATAAAGGCTTTGGAATCAATCTTCAGTCTGAAGACCAGTAAGAAATCACAGTCTCTCTCCTTAATTGCAGTTATGGAAAATGCAGGAAAACATTTCAACCTAAAATGCTAATGTTCTTTCAGCCATGACTGTGTCTGTGCACACTAATCACTTTCAGCAGTTGCAAATATGAGGATGGAAGTTTTCCACCCAGCACTGATAAAATCCAAATTGACAATCTGTTTAAAAATGGTTATTTGGACCAGATTCAGTGCCTATTCAAAGAAATGGGTGAGGAGGATGAGAGTTACACATAAAATAATGATTGCATGGCCTTTAAAGATATTTTATTATGTATAATGCATTCCAAAGCAGAAATGTGAAAGATGACAAAATCCATTATTCATTGTTTTTTCATATTCATACAGATAGGACTATAATGAAAATTGGTCTTCTGCCATGCATAACTGTGAGTCCTACAGTAATAAAACAAATGTTTTCTAGGACCAGGTGATTTATATGCAAAAAACATCTTTACAAAGCAAATTTTGTCTAAAAAACAAGGCTCTTATTTTTAAAGGAGCCATGCTGTATTGCCAAGACTATTGGGTTGTTTATTGATGTTTATATCAGATAGATCTCAGGAAACTTAATTTTAAATTGTACTAATCCTCAATAAGTGTTTTAATTTATATTTATTCATGTTAAATAGAGGAAAAACCCTTGTTCTCTTTCAGTGGGCCAAGAACAATCATTCAGAGCTGAACAATAGAAAACGTGGAAAGTATTGTTCTTTTCAGGTATTCAGCTGGTTAAACTTTGAAATCTGAGTATTAAGCATAGCAAATATAAACTCATTGAATTTCTGAATTAAGCAGTGAGTATTTTCATTTGATTATGTTCAGGAAACAGTTTAAAATATTAGTTGATAGGTAACTATTTTAATGGATCCATTGTTTTGAAGTAGTTATGATCTGGTAGAACACTATACTCTACACAGTGGAATCTAATAAGGAATAGCTTGGAAAGAACAGTTTTTATCTTGCAGTGGAAAACATTATCAGTGCAATTTTTATTGTATGTCTAAGGCATTTTGGTATTGTCTAACTTTAATGATTTAAGAAAACCGTAGGTACTAACTGCAAAGACATCAGAATTCCAGAAGTGGGTAAAAATGGTAAGTTGCACCTGAACATAATCACTTATTAAACTCAGAGTATGTTTAATAAGTGAGCTGAGAATTAGCTTTAAGTGTGAATCTAGAGGAAGGAATATAGTGGTAGGCTCCTAGGCCAGAGTTGTCAATGCTTAGTTATGCCATGGGCAGTTAGCATTAACTGATGGAAGACGCATGATTCTTCTGACAGCGGTATCTATCATCAGTGTGTCGTGCTGTTTGGAGAGTAGGTTAATTGAAAATAAGAGAAATCGTTGCACTTCATTTCTTGAATTATCTGACCTCATTTAGGAAACTAATATACCATTTATCCTAGTAATAAATCAATATGCATGGTTGTCCATAAATGTGAGGCACTTTCCAAGGGAGAAAATAACCTCTGGACATGTTCATTAACCGTAGACAGAATCATTTAAGCAATTAAAGTTGTTGAAGTTGACTTTTCAAACCCCAACCTGTAGTGACACCAGCAGCTACTCGGCTGCTGAATAAAAAGGGTGCATGTATGGGCTCTCACACACTCTCTCCCTGCCACATATACACAAATATGAAATTAGTAGATTAAAGAGTTCAATTATTATTTAATCACCATAGCTGTGAAGCCTAGAATTATAGAATTGACAACATAAAAATAACCTGATCCAGTCTCTTAATTGTATAGATAGCTGGACACCTGTAATGCCAGCACTTTGGGAGGCTGAGGCAGGTGGTCCCTTGAAGTCAGATGTTCGAGACCAGCCTGGTCAACCTGGTGAAACCGCATCTCTACTAAAAATACAAAAATTAGCTAGGCCTGGTGGCACACACCTGTAATCCCAGTTACTTGGGTGGCTGAGGCATGAGAATTGCTTGAATTCAGGAGGTGAAGCTTGCAGTGAACTGAGATCATGCCGTTGTACTCCAGTCTAGACAACAGAGTGAGACTCTGTCTCAAAAAAAATGATAAAATTAATATGAGTTAGATTACCAATTGCCTCTTAAGAAATAGGTGCTCCATAGTTGTTTATTGAGCATAATTGTTCAAGACATCTACATGCTTCAGGAGTCTGGTTCTGTCAAAACCCTGGTTTTAACTTTCTTGCACTTCTGTTTAAAATAGAAATTGCCTTAACCACAGACAAACCAAACAAAAAATAATCATGTAACTGAACTGAATTGGAGAATAGAAATTAGAGACAGAAGCCTCTCTGCGTTGTAGGAAAGATGGATAGGTAAGTGGGAGCCCAGGATAGGTAAATGGGGATGCAGGAGAAAGTGGCTCTGTCTCCCAGTGAATCAGGAATTACCACAGAAGCTGTGAGAGCTAAAGGGTTACAGAGGAAAAGTACCAAGCAGATCAGAGAAAGAGACACCTCTAGGGCCTCTTCCTTCCCCTTGGGTAGAAGATTAAGTCACACTTGCAAGGAACTGAGAAGTCTACCTGATCTCGTTGCTGTTGCCATTGTAAACCAGAATAAAGCCCAAGTAGCTTGGCTGAGCATCCACCAACCTTAGCACTGTCGCCCACACCGATTCTCAGAACAAGCAAGAATAGTCCCAAAGGAATGTCGTAGGAAGGAGTTTATGAAGACATCTGTAAGAATAAAAACCTAGCCCTGTTTCTTTTCGTGACTAGGATTCATATTAGAGAGTACTTATAAGTACCTACTCTAGTGTAAGAGGTAAAATTAAGTCCTTACAAACCCAGAAATAATTTTATTCTTCACGCTTAATCTCCCAATTTATATCTCAGTACAAATGTTACATAGAACAGTTACATATCAGGGACTAAATAATAGAGTGATTACTTTCTGTTCAATATAGTTAAAATCTCTCTTTTTTAAATAGTGGTAATAGATAAAAAGAAGCTACTAATTTTTTTTTTTTTTTTTTTTTTTTGGAGATGGAGTCTCACCCTGTCACCCAGGCTGGAATGCAGTGGCGCAATCTCGGCTTATGGCAATCTCTGTCTCCCGGGTTCGAGTGATTCTCCTGCCTCAGCCTCCTGAACAGCTGGGACTACAGGCATGCACCACCACACTGAGCCAATTTTTTTATTTTTAGTAGAGATGGGGTTTCACCACATTGGCCAGGCTGGTCTTGAACTCCTGACCTCATGATTCACCCACCTCAGCCCCCCAAAGTGCTAATTTTTAAAATCTGTAATGCTGCTCTGGCTTCTATACGTCTCTCCCTCTTACCTGACTCCAGCCACTCACACCTCCTCGCTATTCTGTGAACACATCAGGTTGGAAAGAGCATGATGGATAACGCCTTTGCCTTGCTTGTTTTCTCTGGCTTGAATATTTTCTCCCCATCTGTCTTTAAGACTAGCTTCCTCGTCACCTTTAAGACACCTTCTTAGGGAGGCCTGCCCTGGCCTGGCCTCTCTGTGTACTATGATAATCTATCTCCCCCAGCAACCAGGACTCCTCACCCTTCTTATCATGATGGCTTCTTTTTCTCCTATAGCACATTTTTACCTTCTACTCTAAGAGATTATTTACTTAGATTTTTTTGTCTGTTCTCCCCCACTAGAATATACAATTTCCGTAAGAGCAAAAATATTTGTTTAGATTGCTTACTTATCCTCAAAGCTTAAAACTGTCTGGAGCATAGTAAATGCTCAATCACTATTTTTAATGAATAAATGACCATATGAATATTGGCTTTTCGAGATAAAAATTTAGGTTTACTCCCCCAGATTTAACGTACATGCTATGCTTTTTCATATTCAGGATCTGTTCATATGTCAGTTTTTAGATATGCTCTTTGTTTTCATGCTCTGACTCCCCTAGAGAGAGTGATTCAAATAAATCTGGGGGAGAATAAATCTAGATGAATGGTCTATGAGGAATAGTCCTCTTCCTCCAGAGGCTTCAAATAGAACAACATTAGGGTCGGTCTTGGCATTTAAGTCCCAAAGAAATTCAGGCTTATGTTGAGAGAGATACACAGATAAAAGTATGAGTAAAAGAGAGACTATATTTCTAAGCAACAGAAATCCCATATCACAACAAACCATGTCCAGATGGTCAGGAAATAATATTAGAAAAAAACAATCTTTTCACTGAGGCCAAGATGAGGGTCCTTCATAGATGCCACACTCTGGTCAAAGACACAACCAATACCTTCCAAAGCTTCAGCCATTAGTAGTCAGAGAAGTGGTCCCGTTTAACCTGCATGTTGCCCCAAAGATTGTCCTAAAGTTCAAATCCAAGTAGTGCCCTTCTTTGCTTGAAATCCTGTAGTGATTTCTCCCATAGCGTCAAATTCTTTGGCTTGGTACAAAATACTCTTTATGATATGGTCTCTGTCCTGGCATTGATCACATTCTTGGTAATCACTGATGTCCTCCTATCTTCTGGGTCCCTGAAGAAGTACTTTGCCCCTTTTGCCATGATGACACAGCTAGAAGGCACCACCTATTAACCAGGTAATGGGCCCTCACCAGATACCAAATCTGGCAGAGCCTTGATCTTGAACTTCCCAGCTTCCACTGATCTCCTGTGTGTCTCTTGCAACACATAATGGACTTCCAGAGGATACGAGTTATACCTTATTCATACCTTATTCATCCTCAGGGCTAGGCTTATGGAGGTTCTCAGTACTGGTTCAGTGGAAAATGGCTAAATGGAAATGTGATGTTGCTATACTCTAATATGGCTGTGTTTTTTCTTTCCTCAAGGACTTCGGCATTATGTTCCTGCACCACCTTGTATCTATTTTCTTGATTACCTTTTCATATGTCAACAATATGGCCCGAGTAGGAACCCTGGTCCTTTGTCTTCATGATTCGGCGGACGCTCTTCTGGAGGTAAAAGTTTTCTTTCATCTTTAAAAATACAAAATCCAAAATTTAGGAAGTCCCCAATCTCACTACCTCTTCAATGTTATGCTAGATGGTGCTTGTGTACAATAGTAAATAACTGCATTGAAACTGCAGAGTGTTTTTTTGTAGGTTAAACTGGTGAAAATGAGATATTAAATTAGTATGTAAACTTTTATACAAAAAAATTAACATTGTTAATAGAATGATGAAAACCCTTACTATTCTACACTTAAAAAATGAGTAATTTTACAAAGGAAAAATCATTAATTGATTAGGTTTTGTGTGTTGTAACCTTTACCCTAATTTATTGGGAAATTTTGTAAAACTCAATTTAGTTACTAATAGGAGCTATACATCCCAATAAAATTAAGTAGGGGTCATCATTTTTATTGCTAATACACATTGTCCTTATATTTTTACAGTGAAAAGGGAATATGAATTGCAAATTTTATGGAGAAACTATGTTTATATATATGTATAAAGAATATCTCTGGAACTATTGGTTATACTTGAATTAACTTTCTAAATTATTATTATTTAGAATTCTTAAAGTAGTAAAATAAATAAAAAATGTTCTAGCATATTTCAAAAGGTAAAATCCCAAGGAAAATTGTGATGCGATATTTACTTTTAACTATGGCTCCTGTGAAGATCATACTCAGTAATGTTATATAATTAAAGTCTTTGCATTTTATATTAAGAAATTAATATAACTGGTCAGAATTACCTTACAAGAGTACAAAGCCCATATAGAAATAGCTCTCACAATCGATCTGAATTCTGATTTTTTTTTCTTTTGGCCCACCATTTTGCTTTAAGTCCTTTGTTTTGCTACCTTTGAAGCATTTACTGTTCTGTGAATATAGACTAGACATGTCCTCAAATAATGACCTGTTATTGCAATATAAGCAGAATTCTATGCTATGAAATTTGAACCTACTATAAAGGCAATCAAGGTTTGAGGCATGTACATAACTTTGTTAAAAACTCTGGTCCTTTAATGTTATGAAACAGAAAAATAGACCCAAAGGGCTAGGTAAGTCAAACGATAATTTGTTGCTATGATTTTTAAATGCTTCAAGCTAACCTCTATTCAACATATTTATTTAAATAGGAGTAAAAGGGGGATCCCCTGGAAATGAGTTACCATTTGGTTAAATCTTAAGTGTGTTTGGATATAGAAATTCATGCACAACCTAAGGCTTGAAATCCTGTACAATTAGCCAGCCTTGTTGCCTGTGGAAATGGCTGGCATGATGCTTTTTAGTGCCATGATTGAGAAAATTTCTAATCAAGTTCCACCTGTATCCAGAAAAAAATTCAGAAATCCCAGTCATGTGACTTAAAAACACATCACCTAGATTCTCTTTAACATTATAAAATAAATAACACTTAGAATATTCAATTAGTGAGATAGGTTACCTATCAATCCCTCAACATGTTATGTTACAGCCTAGACATTTCTGAAAAGTTTGTGTTTAAAGCTCATTTATTGAATACTGATGAAAAAATATAAAAAGAGAAATACCATGATTTACCTAGCCAGAAGAAGGTACCTTTTAACATAATTTATGGTGCTACACCTTAAATGTTCATGAGATTAAAAGCTTATGATCCTAACTTCCACCCAGTTAGTAGATATTTCCCCTTAGGAATACGTTCCTCTCATAGCTTTGTGCTTTACTTAAAGCTTTTAAATTATAGCTTCTGTGGATAATGTCAACAATCTTTTCAAATCTGACTCAGTTAAGTTTCTAAGAAGTAGAAAATAACGTTATAAATGGAGAAGACATCATCAATTTATAACCCTGTGTGTAGGTGCTGTGAATTCTATGCAAAAATGTAAAAAGAGGTGATTAGGCAAAATTATGTTTTCAATCTCACCTGTTTTTAGGATCATCTGTAAAAAAGTGGATGGTAGAGAAAGGGATATGATTTATTCCCTAGACTAATGTATAATATAAGATGTCATCACTTAAGTCACTGTCATAAATTATTAGAGTACTTTTTCACAAACGCTTTGAACATTAGTGACCCCACATGTAAAAATGACCCATTCATGTAACTTTGAAAATTCTACCTAAGTGGATTAGTTGAAATAACATGATCTTGATGCTTTCTTCATTTCTAAGTTCATGAGAAAAAGCCAGAAAAGCATATTCCCACAGTACTTCTTATGCCTGTTTAAAGAAAACCTACAATTTTAAGGAGAGAGGAAGACAAACACAGAAGAGCTCCATATATTCTGTATAAAGTTTGTGGTCTCAGTATTTGAGGTTCATAAAAAGGTTTAAAGGATTATCCAGCACTTCCGTTTGAACTGTTATGCCAGATTTCTGTTTTGGTGTCTCTGGCTTGCTCATAGCATATATGATGCAATAATTTCTTATTTTTCCCTCTGTTTTTCTGAAATCAACCATCCAATTGAATTTTTCAGGTTGCTGAATATTTTATTAAATCTGTAACAGTCAGGAATTCTACTTATAGCTAATGCTGCCTTTCACTCAACTTATGGGTAATTCATAAATACTGATGCATGATGCATGACATTTCATTCACAGGTAATTTTATGCATTTGGTAAGGTACATCTTATAGGAAAATCATGCATATTAAAAGAAATTTTATTATCAGTTTAACTACATTAATATGTCACATTCCTTTCTTTCATAGGCTGCCAAAATGGCAAATTATGCCAAGTTTCAGAAAATGTGCGATCTCCTGTTTCTTATGTTTGCCATGGTTTTTATCACCACACGACTGGGTATATTTCCTCTCTGGTGAGTATGCCAGTCTTCTTCCTGATAGAACTGCCGTTTCCAAATAAGCTTTATGAACCATTTTCCTTTTGAATTTTACCATAAGTACTTAGAAGTTTAAATAATTGGGCAGGGGAGTACCTCAAGAAACAGCTTGATTTCTTCTTCCAGCAGAGGGTTACACTCTTTACTAATGTTTTCTACGGGATAGTTAGAAAATGATGTGGCTTGCAGGGGTTCTGAGGCCACAGAAAGCCAACTGTCATAGAAGGCACCAGTCTAGAATATGACTCAAGAACCTCAGCCATGAAAGTTGGAATTAAGAAAGAAACCATGGTGTTGCAAACAAGTAGGTGAAGGAACTTTCTGTACCAGTGCTTCACAAAGGGTTGTCCCTGGACCACCAGCAGCAGCATCACCTGAGAACCTGTTGGAAATGCACATTATTGGCCCCACCCAAGACTCTCTGAGTGAGTAACTCTGGAGATGAGTCCTGGCAATGTGTTAATAAGCTTTCCTGATGATTCTGCTGCATCTTAAAGTTTGAAAACCATTGTCCTAAATAAGTCTTCTCATTAGCTATACACCATTCTAACCAAATAGTCTTTGAATTATATCCAAAGTCTCGTCCAGCTTTGTGTTACTTGGCAAATATACCTTTCATGCTTCTTCCAACTTACTGAAGAAAAATGGTGACCAAGAGGGATTCCTGTTCCATGTTGACCAAGAGGGATTCCTGATCCCCCCCTGAAGAATTTCTTTAGGTGGACTTCAGTCCCCCAAACACCAGTCTTCCTGTATGATTTTTCTACTTGTGACTATGCCTTCTGTTAGATCACCATGCCTGCTATTTCCCTACCTTGTTTGAGGTATAAAAGACCTCTGTCAAATGTCTTAAGGAATTCAGGATTTATTTTGTTGTTTGAGTCACTCCCTGCACAGATAGAGGAAGGATCAGAAAAAGAATGTGAAGTCAGGTTTTAGAAAACCTTTGCTGACTCCTGGGTCTTCATTCTAAGTACTTGCCCCCATCTGTGTGATTAGCCATCTACAACGGTAAGCTTACCAGCCTAGAATATCCATTCTTTGCCTTCTCTATATTGTTTAGGTGTGGACTTTAAAATTCCAATTAACTACCATTTTTTGTATGTATTTAGTGAAAATTTACTGGGCATTTATTGCATCACCATTACTGGGATGGTACTGGTAATGCTGATAATTCAGTTGGACATAGGGCTGCCCTTGGGGCACTTGCAGTTGAATTCCTACAGTTCCTTCTAATATTCTTGTTTATAATTTGGAGTATGGGATGGGGAAGGCCAGAGATTATAATTTTTTTCCAAACATTTACTGGACATAGGTAATGTAGATGGATTATCAATATTTAAATAGTTTTGTTGGATTTGCTGAGGAGCTCTGTTGGCTAATTTATTCATTATAGCAAATAGATTTTGCATGTGAAATAGTGACTCACCTGTGTAGGGTAAGGTAATGGAGGTAGATTAGACATTAGTTTTAAGAAACATTTCATAGACCTATTTCTTTTTCAAAGACTGTGCTTGAGGTAGAAGAAGAAACAAAATTATTTCCCCTCCCCTACATTCCTTTTTGTTTTTAACCCATTGCTGTGGATTCACCAACAATACCTTCCAGATTCCTCTTGCCTATATTTGAGTTCCTCATGAGTCAGAATATTGGTAATTGATGAGTTTAGTAACTCTTTGGCTTATTCTCTATTATGTCGGCAACCCATGCTCTTCAAAGACAGCATACACCATGATTAGCCTTTTAGAACCATGCACTGCTCCTCCAGACTTCTCTTTCAATCATAATACATCCTTCTAGAACAACCTTGTCCAACAGAAATATAATGCAGGCTTTATAGTAATTTAATATTTTCTAGTAGCCATACTAAAAGCTTTTTTTTTTTTTAAGATGAAAGGTGATATCCATTTAAATAACATATTTAACTTAGTATCTTCTAAATAGTATTTTTTTTTAAGACAGAGTCTCACTCTGTCACCCAGGTTGGAGTGCAGTGGCACAATCTCGGCCCACTGCAGTCTCTGCCTCCCAGGTTCGAGTGATTCTCTTGCCTCAGCCTCCCAAGTATCTGGGACTACAAGCACACACCACTACGCTAAGTCTAATTTTTGTACTTTTTTTTTTTTTAGTAGAGACAGGGTTTCACCATGTTGGCTAGAGTGGTCTCAAACTCCTGACCTTGTGATCCACCAACTTTGGCCTCCCAAAGTGCTGGGATTACCGGGATGAGCTGCTATGCCTGGCCCAAAATACTATTTTAACGTTATCAACACATTAATATTAAGATGTTTTGGGTATCTACATTGTTTTAATGTATATTAAATCTTTGAAATTTGATGTGTATTTCACATTACCACACATCTAGATTTAGTTTAGCTACGTTTCAAGTGCTCAGTAGCTCATGTGGCTAGCATATTGGACAGTATAGTTCCAGAAAAGAACAACTATCACAGTCTTTGACAGTGACCAGATTATACAGGTTTTTCTGGTGTCAGAGTATCTTGGTTGACATTCTTAAGTCTGTTGTTTGCTACGATCGTTCGAGTCAGGATAGCATAGCGGTTAGCTGGGACAGTTGGACTAGAGTGCATGGGTTCAAATCCTGCCTCACTGCTAAACACCTTTGTGCTGAAGTTTCCTCATCTCTTAAATAGGAATAATGATGATGCCCACTCATAGCATTATTGTAACTATTAAATGAGTTTGTGTCTCTATAGAGCTAAGAAACATGCCAGCCTCATAGTAATTGCTATGTAAGTATTGGCTTGTTAAGTGAGGATATTTATTTAATATGAAAAGAGACACCTCTTAGGAAATGAGTAAGAAAAAAAGACTCAATAGAAGTATTTGGCATGGCTCTGAATAGGTACAGTTCAGAAAAATATAAATGACAAAATTATAGAATGATTTAACTCTACCATAAATAAAGAAAATAAATTGTAGCTTCTGAAAATACAGTCATGTACTATATAGCTAGACTTCCTGGCCAGTGATGGACCACATATATAACAGCAGTCCTACAAGATTATAATGGACCTAAATAATTTCTATGACAACATCATAGCACAATGCATTCATTACTGATGTATTTATGTTGATGTTGCTGTACACAAACCTATTGCACTGCCAGTCACTCCTCATTCTTCCCTCCTCCCATCCCCTGGCCACCATTAACCTGCTTTCTGTCTCTGTGAACTTACCTATTGTGGTCATTTTATGTAAATGGTTTCATGCAATAGGTGATCTTTTATAACTGAGTTCTTTCAGTTTCCTGATGTTTTCAAGGTTTATCCATGTTGTAGCATGTATCAGTACTTAATTCCTTCTTATTGATGATTAATATTTTATTGTATGGATATACCACATTTTATCCATTCATCAGGTGACAGACTTTAGGACTGTTTCCACTGTTTGGCTGTTGTGAATAATGCTGCTATTAATGTTTGCATTACAAGCTGTTGTGTGAACACACATTTTCAGTCTTCATAGGCATATGCTTAGGAATGGAATTGCTGGATTACATGGTAACTCTCTAACTTCTTGAAGAACTACCAGATATCTTCTTTCTTTCTTTCCTTTCTTCCTTTCTTTCCTTTCTTTCTTTCCTTCTTTCCTTCCTTTCTTTTTTGACAGGGTCTTGCTCTGTTGGCCAGGCTGGGCTGCAGTGGTGCCATCATAGCTTATTGCAGGCTCGAACTCCTGGGCTCAAGTGGTTCTCCTGCCCCAGCCTCTCGTGTAACTAGGACTCCAGGTGCGTGCCGCAACACCCAGCCGATTTATTTATTTATTTGTAGAGATAGGGTCTCACTATGTTGCCTAGGCTAGTCTTGAACTCCTGGCCTCAAGAGATCCTCCAGCCTAGGCTTCCCAAAGTGCAGGTATTACAGCCACTGCACCCAGCCCATCAAACTCTTTTACAAAGTTGCAGCACCATTTTACATCTGACCAGCAATATATGAGAGTTTTGCTTTCTCCACTTCCTTGCCAATGCTTTTTATTATCTTTTATATTGTATTGATTTTAGTGGGTATTAAGTAGTATTTATGGTAGTTTTGATTTGCATTTCAAATCCTTTACCCATTTGTAATGTATTTTTTAATCATTGTAAAAATTTGTTACGTATGATTATATATCTGAATGATGAATATAGTAATATATTTGTATAAACAACTTATCTGATACATAATTTGCAAATAATTTCTCCCTTACTGAGGGTTGTCTTTTCACTTCCTTGATGATGTCCTTTGAAGCACAAAAGCTTTTAGATTTGATAAAGTTTGTCTGTTTTTTCTTTTGTCACTTGTATTTTTGATGTCATAAGAAACCATTGTCAAATCCAAGATCATGAAGATTTATTGCTATTTTTTTTTCCTAAGAGTTTTCTAGTTATAGCTCTTCCATTTAGGCCTATGCCCTGTTAAGGGGTGATTTTTGTTTATGGTGGGAGGTAGGTATCCAAGTTCATTCTTGCATGTGTGGATATTCAGTCATCCCCACACCATTTCTTGATTGACGATTGCTATTATTATGATCATCTTCAGCACACAACTCCCAGTGAAGCAAACTTGTGTTTGTCGCCATCCTCATTTACTGCCCTTTACTGGCTTTAATTCGTTTCCACCTTTTGGAATCACACTATATTTTATCTGTGGCCTGTTTGCTAGGTTGACTCATTTGTCCTGCCTGAGAATTCTTCATCCTATCTAATAAGCCAGGAGGTGAGACACGTTTGCACAGCCCTTTCCTCTTCCCTCCAAGCTGGGATGCTATCCAAGGGAGTGTTAATTACTTCTGTCCAGAGGACATCTGGGATGCAGCCCTCCCATACACAGGTCACCAAAACTGATCTTTCCACTGTTCCTTCCTGATGGTATCACTGTCCTCTGTGGCTTCCCTGTGTAGATAGTCCAGCCATTGCCTGGCCTTGCTGTTCCCAGGACATGACTTACCCCAGAAAGTGCAATTTTTATATCCACTCTGTGCTCCTGTTGGCCCTGCTGACCTGTTTCATGCCCCTATTTTGGAGGGGAGGGTAATGAAAGTGGCAACTCTTCCTCCTGCCCATCGTTACACTGCCCACAGTCTCACCACAGAATCCCTTGCCTTGCTTTTTCTTGTTCACAGTCCTTCAAGGATTGAAAGATAAGCAGAGTATGATTTGGGAAGAGACCTTTATTGTCAAATAACTCAACCACCACATGAATAATTCCAGGGGAAGGAAGCCCTCCACCTCTAAACAGTCCCTTCTAGTTCCACACAGTGGCCGTTGTTAGAGAGTTCTGCCCCAGGTGGTCGCGGTTTTTCTCCCAATACTTTCTGCCTTTTTGTCCTAGTTGTGACCTTGGAACTATACAGTGTCTAATTCTTGTTCTATACCTCAGCCCAGCAAATATTGAAAAACAAAATTCTTATGCCCGCTTTTCCTGTTGTCTTCATCAAGATAAACATTGTAAATTCCTTCAGTCACCTTTTTCTCTGGCTTTCATGCTTGTCTTTTCTGATTCTGAATTTTATTGTATCAAATCATCTGGGAACAGTATGTCAGTTCTTCAAAATGTAGTTTTCTCTACCATTTGTGTAATACCTAGCTATTTTGAATCAGTACTTATATGAGTATATTACATAATGACTGCGATATAATCTTGTTAATACCATTATGGGTTTCCTCCAGGTATGCATGATGGTAATCTTTATACAAACATCATCTTCTCAAATTTTACTAACATAGGAGACTCTGGAATTGTAACTTCATAATATGACCATCCTAGAAGCCAAGATAATATGTCTGCATATCCTGTTCTCCGTAACGACATTCTTCTTCTGTAACTACATACCTGCTTGCTAAAACCTGAGCAAACATATGAATAGGTTTATTGTATCAAGAGTCTTACTGCTTTACCAGTTTTATCAAGTAATTAAATATTTAGTGAGTCGCTCAGGATTTATCTGCTAGGAATTCTTTCCTAACACATTCTTAGATAATTCTGTTGTTCCTTTATTAAATGACACCTGTGGAATCACGTAGTTTCACTGTTGATACAATTAACAACAGACTTTCATATCCATATCTCCTTCAAATACATACTTATTTTTCCCAGACGGTGCTGTCTATAGTCAAGACCAAATTTTGGCCTGGTCTTTATTTATCATATACTTTTAAGGATTTGGTTTTATTATCAGTATTCAAAAGCTTCAATGATACATATTGGATATATATGTTGCACTCCTGTTACCAAATAAGCAATCACGGGTGCGTCACCTACTTGCTATCAATCAAAGTGTTAAAAGTTTAAATATTTTCTCTTGTATTTAAATTTCTGGAAAGTTGTGTCTAGATAGCTCTCCTCAACTCAAAAATCTATGTATTTTAATCTTTACTTTGTAGTCACACAGTCAATAATCTGATCCTTTTTGACAGTAAATCTACCCATCATTGTAAGCTGTTATCATTTTCATTGATCTGCATCTCTCTTTCATAGTCCACTTACGTGTAATCTCTAAGTCCACTTACGTGTAATCTCTAAGCCAACAATTTCCCATAAAAGCTGTGGTTTTAATTTGGCATAGAGTAGATAGTACTCAAACTCATTATAGCATCCATCACAATGCCTTACTGTGGCTAATCAATAAGTACTTGTTGAGTGAATTAGGTACTCTTTATTTCTAAATGGTCTCACAGTCATTTTCTTAGTTGACTTCCTTAAATCTTTGTGAAGTAAGATAAGTGCAGTTTCTCCCTTATTACACAGAGAAAACCGATTCATTTAGTCAGTGATTCACTGGGCTCTCTGGACTCCGGTCCTCCTAATATCAGTCTAGTTCAACAACTACTTACTATGTTCCATTTGTTCTTTCTACAACACTATACTCTCTTACTGAAGGCCATAAATTATTTGATGACATACATTTTTGGTGGTAGTTAAATAAAAAAGAATCATTTAAAATGATTGCCTCTGTCATTCTGCCCTAGCCAAGATAACATATTGCAAATATCATAATCTATCAGCAATACTTTGGAATCTGGTAAAGAAAGAAACAAGTTCACAAAGATGCTGAAAGAGAAGTGGCATGGTACAGTCTTTAGAAAGGCTGCTTGTTTTGAGTCAGATTTCTCCTCCCATACTGTCTGAAGACTGGATGTGTGACTTCTCCACACCTGTGTCCTCATCAGTAAAATAATGATAAATACTCTACCTACCTTACCAGTAATGTTAAGGATCAAATGTAATAGTGCTCATAAAATGCCTTATAAACAATAAAATACTTTATAAATATTAAGCATTTTTCAAAATGTGCTGCTACTGTTAAAGACATAAATTCCCATTATAGCCAGTGGTCAGAAATTTTTATTACATTTTATAACCTCCCACTAGTCTATATTAAGGAATCGTAACCATAGATACTTCTGAAATAAAATTCTAAAATGCTCCATCCAATTATGAGACTTAAGCTGTCTCATTTCAGTGGCTTCTGTTCTTAGTAGACAGTGAGCACGTAATGTTGAAAGTGTACCAGTTTGCCATATTCTCACAAATCCCAGGTGAATGGGCATACCACTATTCCCAGAACCTCTTCCCGTGGCCAGATCGTGGTTTTCCACATCTCCAGTCATGTTCCATGAAGCGCGAAAGCCTTGGCTACAGGAGGGTTAGCGTCAAATACATACCTTTACTGGTCAGCTACTGTTCAGACAGAAACGTCTGCCTTCTCAGAATGTTGTTTTCTGTTGATCCCTGCAAAGCAGGGGAATTATCTGTGAATTTGTTCTCTCTGAAGGTCTCTATAATTTAAAAAAAAAAAAGTTACAGAGGAGACTCAATCATCCTTTTACCATTTTCTATGACAAGATTTAAAATTCATCTAGACACATAGGAGATTAGCTTTTTATCTAATTTATTTTTCAAAATGTGTTTTACTAAAGTGGCATGGCTTATATGCTTTTCTGAATTTTTGATAAGGAACAGATTAGTCTCAGACTTCACAAATTTGAAAAATCTGACTTTTTTTTCATGCAATCCCTTGACAAATTTGCTCTGAAATTTGCCTTGGTGCTTGTCTATGTTAACTTTATTAGAAAGATTTGAGGGATGAAACCCAGTATCTTTTGGGCGTAAGGCATTTTGGTGTGTTTTTAGTAATTTTTACATCTGTCCACACTGGTTAATACTTTCATAGGGTATGGAAGAGTTAGATGGAAATATGTGTGTTGAGATGTCTCTTTCAGATGAACATAAAAATTTTAATGTAATTTCAGGATCAAAGGGCTAGACCAGAGGTCAGCAAAGCATGGCCGGTAGGACAAAGCAGCCCACTGCCTGTTTGTATCAGTGAAGTTTTATTGGAATACAGCCTTGCCCATCTATTAATATTATCTTTGGCTGCTTTCTGCTTTCAGTGGCATGGGTGTGTAGCTGTGACAGAATTATGGCCCATAAAGCCTAAAGTATTTGCTGTCTGGTCCTTTGCAGAAGAGACTTGCCAACTCTCTGGCTAGACCATTAAGAATTAGTCTCATGAATAATAATAAGGCAGTGGGTGGAGTGAAGTACTAAATGCATTCAGCCTTGGAGTAGTCTTAAAACTGCTGTCCACTTTAGCAAAAAACATGCAATTACTCTTTTTTTTTTCTTTCTTTTTGAGATGGAGTCTCGCTCTGTAGCGCAGGCTGGTGTGATGGCACGATCTCAGCTCACTGTAACCTCCACCTCCTGGGTTCAAGTGATTCTCCTACCTCAGCCTCCTGAGTAGCTGGGATTACAGGTGCCCGCCACTACACCCAGCTAATTTTCTTATATTTAGTAGAGACAGGGTTTCACCAGTTGGCCAGGCTGGACTCGAACTCTCCTGCCCTCAGGCAATCACTCTTAATATTAGGAAGGGAGAACAGAATATGTTCTCAATTTAAGTAGGCTTTTTCCTTTTGTGACTTGAGTCAACAAAAAAATGCATTGTCCTAGTAACGCTCTTTACACAGAATTAATGTCTTAAGTGTTCCTTCCTAATCCCTGCAGAGAAGTCTTTGCTGGGGGAAGAGAAAAAAATAAAAGATTGTTTTCTCAAAGTATTACAAGATGTGTTTATCTACCATCTAGGGAGAAAATTCAGTATGACTATTTCATCTGTTTTAAAAATATCTGAGTATTGTAATAAAGTCTCATGCTAGGACCAGAGATTTGGAAATTATATATTTGACCAGGGATCTCACTTGCTTGAGAGAACTGCTGCTTTATGGAAAATCCTAAAGCAGATGAAGAACCATTGTCAACTAAGTTTCTATTTGCTTAGGCTGTTCTACAGCACGGTTAGATACCAGGCTAGTGTTCTCTATCCTCGCTGCCCATCACCACCTTGGGCCTCTCCTGCCGACTTTTCCACTCCCATCCATGCTGAGCTCCTTCTCAACTGTCCTAAGCTCAGCCTCAGACTTCCATGTGCCTGCCCTTTGCCTTCTTCCCTGTGTGGACCAGAACCAGAACCATCCCAGAAACCTTCCCTGCAGAATCCCAGAGTGCAGGGGTCTATGGTGCTATCAGAGGAGGCCACCCTGGCTGTGTCCTTTCATTGGCAGGACCTCTTCCATGCCTCTGATGGCAGTGTTGCCAAGGAGACGGAACCACAGGATCACTGGCATTGTAGGATCCTTCTGGTTTTGTGGGGCTATGTCTTATCATATATTATCATTTAATTTTTGATGTATTTGTGTCGTTTCTCAGACGAGGCAAAACACAAATTCCTCATAGACAAAGAATCATTTCTTCTTTATCGATCTGTTTATCGCACTTTGCCATGAGCCTGCTGTGCATCAGGCACAGTGTGGGTGTTGGGGATGTAGATATTGATTAGGTTATATGCCCAGGAAGAGCCAGCACTAAAAAAAAAAAAAAAAAATCAGTAAATATTTGTTAAATGGAGAATGAAATTTTAGAGTTTCCCCTGCAGTTTGGCACAATCACAACTGAAACTTTGCAGCCCACGTGCATCTTTCCTTATGTTATGGAATCAGTCCAGTCGAAGAAGACAAAGACAACAGTGACTCAGTAGCCTGCGAAAGCAGGAGCATCCCAGCCACTGAATTGTTTTGATCAGATATATTGACAGAAACAGTATTGCCTTTAATAAGTTTAATAAGTACTGCCTTTATCCACAACTGGTCATAAAACAGAAATGCTCAGATTATAAAGTAGATTTTCAATGAATTGGAAATACAAGCGACAAATGTATTTAAAGAAAATCACAAAACAAGTAGGTATACTAAAACGCAAACTGATAACTAGCCATGACCAGCATCCTGGTCTGAGGCTTTGATTATTTTGTGTTGTATCTTGGTTCCTGAGTGAGACAAAAAGAGAGGGCAGCATGGGAAGGGAAGGACAGAGGAGAAATAGCAGGGGGTGGGAAATTATCTTGCCCCCTCCATGCAGTCATCCAAGGAAGAGTTGTGGCATAACGATTTTAAATTCTGTATGAGGGACCTGATGAGCAACCTTGGGGATTTCTCATCAGTCTTACTGTGTTGTCAATTAGGTGCCCAACCTCAAATTCCTAACAAACTCCATGTCTCTCAGGGCAAGTTGCAGCTACCCAATATAACTGTCTTAACTCCTTTTTTGAATGGGTAACATATAAACCCACATATAATTTTCACAAACAGTTGTATCTTAGCCTATTTTGTGTTCTGTGTAGTCTGAAGCCATGCATTAGAGTTGTTGCCAAATAAACATTTGATTTGTTTGGCGACTAATACATTGTGTTGTGATCTTTGTATTATATATTCAGCAGTTATGAAGAAATGTAGAATCCAGGACTTATGAAAATATTATTAAAATTGTTCAAAAAGGCCATTGGAGACAAGTTCAAAGAAATGATTCTGCGTACATTGCATATAAGAATGACCAGACTGAAACAATTCCAAATGTTTTTAAATTCTGAGAGATAGATGTTTTAATTACTTAATATTTTTAGATGGTCTTCATAATTGAAATATAAATATAGCAAAATGTATCTAATGAAATGGAATTGTCTATTAGCTGTAATTCTACTACCCAGCAGTGTATGCTAATTAAATAGGGAAATATTTGGGATTGTTTCCCAATATAATGTCCAGAGAGTGCCTTGAGTCACTTCTGTTCCAAATGAGTCTCCTGCCTTCTATTTCTGTCATGCTCTGCAGTCATAACTGATGTTAACCTGAAGCAGCACAAGAGTGTGAACCATCAAATAATAATACAATATTTTTCGTTGACTTTATTATACCTTGACTAATAATAAATGAACAAAACAAATAAGGAAAAACTTCTAGTTATCACTAAGTTAACCAGAGTATTTCCATTAATCAAGATTTTAGTACACCAGATTTTCCTAGTTTTTATCCCATGGAAATATAAGGGTATTTTATCTTTTGTTTGCTACCAAAGGGCAAACATCATCATACAACAATGAATACTTTAAGGTGATGATCAAGTATCATTTGACCATGCCCTTTTCAGTGAATGCAGAAGATATGTGAAGCATTGGAGGAATTTTTCTTTTGTACAAGTTCCTTAAATTACTTCCTTTTCCCAGAACACTACATCAGGTGAGGAACACAATCTGCCAAGTCAGCATGTCATAAAAAAAAGGTCAGAGCCCTTTTCTATACATTAAGCCTACAATATATCTGAGAAATAAGTCAGTGTCTTCACAAAATATGTTAGAGCTGCTTGAAGACATGGGGAAGAAACAGAGCTTGACTCTCTAAGTAATGAATTATTTACGGAACTTGACCCCCTTCTTTCCTCACCATATGATTACATTTATTGCAAATTGTGTCTCCCCTTTCCCATGAAAAAATGTAAGTAGATGTTAAATTTTCTAGTCTCAGTAGCAGTCACGTGGCATTTTCCTGAAGCGCTGTTTTAATATTGTTGTTTGGTAATCATTCCTTTCCTTGTCACGTTTCTCCACTCAAGTGTGGGTTCTAACGGGGCCAGGCCCACATCTCATCCTCCCTTGATGTGCTCAGTCCCTTGTACCTGGCACTGGTGCATCTTGCAGGTCATCTCTGTGATTTATTCAGCATCTTCATTTGGAATTCACCTTCATAAATGGCCCTCCCAAGACTGGTAGCTTATTTACTTGATTTAGTCTAACATACTATAACCCTTTTTAGTTTTTTCTCCCAAAATCAAGGAGAAATATTCTGAATGCCACAGTAATACTAATTTAACTTTTCTTTTCCCCTGAGCACACCTATTCTACCTAATTTTCCGTTCTATTACTTCTCACCGCACATGCTATCCCTAGGTTGAACTCTGTTGAACTCTGGGCTGTTGTCTGGGTTGAACTCTCTTTCAGGTATAGTACGTAGGGGACTGGCCTTTGGGTGACCCACACCAGACATAACTGACTTGGGCTTCTCTCTCTCTCTCTCTCCCTTTTTTTGAAACTTGATCTCTATTCATCCCTCAGAGGTTTGGGGAAGACGATGAAAGGGTGCTTTATTCTGAAAATAACTACATACACAAGTAGGGTAGTTATTTATTTTTATCTTCTGGCCTGCTTTTCTTTCCAAAAAGAAGTGAAATAAAGCAGTTCTCAGTCGTGTATATATGATACAAAGATACACACACACACACACACACACACACACACACATATATCAAATAGCTATATTTATGTGTATAAATTAAAACATACAGTGATACTGAGTTGTGCTAATTATTATCTACATCAACTAAGTATCACACCAGTGGCTTCCATGAGTTCATAGGGCTTCTTTTTGTAATTAAATTTGGCGAGACTATCACTTGCTTCCTGCTGCAAAACAATAAAAGGAATAAAATTGAATATGTTTAGCACATAAATAAGGGCCTTAATGTTTTGAGATTTCACACAAAACAACTTCATTGCATTTACATGAAAACCCAACAGCTTCATTGAAACTGTATTTTGCTGGCACTTTTTGTGCTTATAGCGTCTTGGTACAATAAATGGGCCATAACACTCTCATGTTATCATTTAGAACTAGAATTTGGATACACTTCCCGGGACCAGTGTCTTGAAAACCTTGAAAAATAGCTAAGTAGATTTCCAAATCACCTGAGAACAGATGGAGATTGTTTTCCTCTTAGTGAAGAGGAGAGTTAATTTTCCTTCCATGTTAACACTGTTCCCAGTATGCAGTGACAACTTGCTGCCTGCTCCTTATTGCTTCTACGTCTGAAAACTTCCTGGCAGTAAAAAGTAATGCACTTTTATTGGAGAAGGGGGAGAAAAATTTGACAGTAAGGTATGTCAGTTACTAGAGCTGTCATTTAACCAAATGCATATCTTACAGTAGAAGAGTATATAAAGTTAAGAGATAAGCAGCACAACTCCAGCGCAGGAGGAACACTAAATACATTTCTAGGGAGTTTTCCAGTCATGACAAAAGCATCTGACAGTTCTGGAAACATGGTGATGGTGGAGGAGAAGGTAAAGGGTGACAAGGTTCTCGCCCAAGAATTTGGATAGAAACAGACACATGTGATGGTATCATTTCCCATGCCTAATGTAGCTTATCCTCAGGAAAATTTCTCAGGCCTTCGTTTGAACCAATTAGGGGAGAAAAATCATATTGACAGTATTTTATTCTAAAATGGAGGGGTCAGCAGTATCAAATACTGCAGAGCAGATCAAGGCAAATGAAATAACCAGTCACTGTGAAATTGTATATGTGCTCTTCTTCATCCGTAAAATGGGAGAACTGGAATAAATCTCAGATACTTGCTAGCTCTAAAAGTTTTATGATGTTATGTTTTGTCAATGATAAGGGGGTTGGTGACCTTCTAGTTAAAAAAAAAAAAAAGTATAGAATAATCCATGCAAGGGATTCTGGTATAGGAGATGTGGGCGGTGAACAAGAAGGACAGTGGACATACCCTACTTGTTTCAAAAGCCTGAAGTGTATAGAAGGAAACAGAAAATAAGATGACCATCAGTTATTGGCTGGGAGATGCCCAGGAAAAACATGCCTCAGCTCAGACCCTGGGGCAGATTGTGAGGGCACTGCTGCTGGAGGCTGTTAGCTAACTGTGCACCTCACAGCTGAGCGATAAAATGCCTCACAGGAAGATCTGAGTAGCACGCGTCTTTGGTGTAATTTATGCCACTATAAATAGGAAGCTAACACTGAACCATTCAGATGAACGAATCCATCAGGAACAAAAGACACACACACACACACACGCACACACACACACACCCAGCATGGCGGCCATCTATCAGTAGTCAACAGGGTTAATCAGACTATATATTGGGAACATACATTGCTTGGTTTTCTTACAGACTTAAATTTGAAGAACAGTGATGATGAACTCATTCTATATCACTTTGGTTTAAAAGCTGCTTAGCAATGGGACAAAACAAACGCAACTAGGTTTATTTTTAGTGCTCTATCTATATGCATCTGGAGCACACTTCGGAAATAATTCAAAAAGGCCAATTCATTTCATGCCTTCTGCTACTAAATGAATGTGGGAGTCAAGTTGCTATTTTCACAGTGCAAGACATTTATTGTTGATTTAAAAAAAAAAACTCTCCCACTTGTACATAATCACTATGCTGATAAATGACACTATAGAGTTTCAGCTCCTTAAGCATAAAGTAGAACAATCTTTAAGAAATATTAAATCACAGGATTTAAAAATAAAATATTATCCAACCACAGATTCAAAGCATTTAAACACATACATTGTTCTCAGGTGGACCAGTTCTTCACTGAATATGTGTTCTTTAGGTTTACAAGACTGATCTTATGTCTCGCCCCTCCTCAATTGAACAGTACGGCACTTAGATTATTCAATCAGTGTAGGACTTTTTGATTCTGTGCCAGGCTCATTTGCAGCTGTCAGTGCTGATGCAGTTTCATGCCATGTAATACTTTTAACAGACTACTTCCGCACCCCCAACAAACAAACAAAAAAAAGCAATAAGCAACTGATCAGTTGAGGTTAATGGTAGATTTAGACCTGTAAATCGTTGTACCTGTCTCAGTCATTTCTGCTTCCTAAAAATTTATACAAGAACAGTTTTTTTCTGGGATAAGAGGGTGTGCTTGACACCCTAATTCTGTTTCTTTTGTTTAGATTGTGAAAATGTAATCAGACTGTTTCAAGGCTCTGTGAGTGTGATCCTTGGACATGAAACACAATTCTGAGTACAGAGTATGAAATGCTGATGAGATTTTATCACCAACAGCACGTAAGAAGTATTTTGGCCAGGCGCAGTGGCTCATGCCTATGATCCCAGCACTTTGGGAGGCTGAGGAGGCAGGACAATTGTTTGAGCTCAGGAGTTCAAGACCAGCCTGGGCAACATAGTGAGACTCCGTTTCTACTAAAAATTAAAAAAAAAAAATCGGCCAAGCGTGTCGTCACATACTTGTAGTCCCTGCTACTTGGGGGAGGCTAAGGCAAGAGGATCCATTGAGCCTGAAAGATTGAGGCTGCAGTGAACTGTGATTGTGCCACTGCACTCCAGCCTGCAAGACAGAAGGAGACCCTATCTGGAAAAAAAAAAAAAAAAAAAAAAAGAAAGATTGATTTTTCTAGGCACCTGGGTGAGGTGGCTCACCCCTGTCATCCCAGCACTTTGGGAAGCTGAGGCAAAAGGTTTGCTTGAGGCCAAGAGTTCAAGACTAGCCTGGGTAATAATGTGAGACCCCATGACTCCATCTTTACCAAAAATTGTAAAAATTAAGCAGGCATGGTGGTGTTTTGATTTTGATATTAATTTATCCTTAGTAAATTGAACAAATCAGCACTCTTCTACTTTTGTTACCGTCACTGTAAGTCAGTGTAATAAAGCCTTCCTTGGCAAAGAGTTTTTATGTGTATTAAGTAAAATAATACACATTATTATTAAGCACATGAAAGTACCTCAGGGTTTAAAGTACTGTATAGCACTGTGTCTATTTCATTTGAAAATGATGGGTCATATATGTATACAATGAGGACCTTATCAGACCCAATGGGCTTTTGTTTGCTTGTTTTTTAAGAGACAGAGTATTCCTCTGTTGCCCAGGCTGGAGTACAGTGGAGCAGTCATAGCTCACTGCAGCCTTGAACTCCTGGGCTTAAGTGGTCCTCCTGCCACAGTCTCTCAAGCTCTGGGACTGCAGTCAGACGTTCACCATACCCAGCTAATTAAAAAAAAAAAAAAAAAAGTTTTGTAGCAACAGGATCTCACTATGATGTCCAGCCTGGTCTCGGATTCCTGGCCTCAAGGATCCTCCTGCCTCAGCCTCCTGATTACAGGGGTGAGCCACTGTGCCTGGCCATAGGTCGGCCTTGGATGAGGGTACTGAGGCAGAGGAGGATTCTCTGAGGTAAAAAGGCTTAAACTGAAAAATGCCTGGCCATTGAAATTAGAACAGGGAAAGTGAAGAATAATCCAGCTGCAATGTTAGAGAGAAGCCTGATGTGATGGCTGTGATTTTCCTTCCAGGTTTTCAGATGGAACTGACACAAGTGTAGGAACCGGCATGGCAGGCAGTGCACGACAGGCTGGGTGGCAGCATGTCACTCATGCCTGCCTTTCCCCTTTACTCTCATCCTGCCTCGCCCTTACAGATCATGTTGAAATTCTCTTATGCTCCCTTGCCTCTGGTCCTTGTCTGATAAATGTGTGGATTTGACTCTGTACTTCGGCAGATTTGTCTAGAAATTGTGCTAAGGGGATCCGATGGTGGCCATACCATATCTTTCTCCCCACCGCTTTTTATCTATTCCTTGTGAAGAGCTATTCCTTGCTGCTTCTGTCTACCCTGACCTTTTCCTGATAGCATGCCAGCCTCTTAAGAGGCACAAGCAATTGTGACAGAGACCAGACTGAGGAATAAGATGACAGCATCTTCCATTAGAGCTGTACTCACTAAAGTTGTGTCTGTAACACATTAAGAGGGTCTCAGGAAAAACACAGTGAAAACCTTTCAAGACTGATTCACTCAAGTGCCTCCCAGGAGAGACTGAGCCACCAACAGTGGAAAATTCAATATTGGCTTGCAGAAAGACACTTTGTCACATAAATGTCCTCTAATGTGTAAGGAAAAAAATTCTGCAGCAACCTTTTGAAAACCCTGACATTTGCTTTTTCAAAAAGTGCTACCTCTTTCAAATTCTTTAATAACGAGTATTCATAGGAAATTCATTAGGGGTGATGTGAAATTATAAAATGAAGGGCTGCATTGTCTAAAACCATTTGTTCTGATATACATGTGAAATCTTTCATGAAATTATCCATGTTTAGGACTCTAGGCAGGTACCAAAAGGAAGAGTGTCTGTTGAGCTTGAAATGGGAGTATGGGTGCAAAGGATTTTGCTCTGTGTCTTGTATGTGAATACATATTATGTGCATCTTATTTTCAAAAACTGAACTCAATATGAAGCAGCATTCAGAGAATGAGCAGTTTTCTTTTGTCCTAAAAGTACCATTGTAATAGTTGAACATATGTACAGTTTATAAACAGCTTTTGAGCTTTTTATTGGGAAATACTTAGTGACAGCCATTTCTGCAGCAGGTTCATGATGGCATCAACAGGTGCATGTGAATTATTGTTATTGTCGTTAGGTGTGATAATGGCATTATGGTGTTTTTTTTTTAAGAGTTTGAGATACGTATAGATTAGATAATGTGTCAAGGATTCATTTCCAAATAATCCAAGGTAGGCAGAGGGAGAGAGGTAAAGATGCAGACACATTGACCATGAGTTGATTATTATTGAAGCTGCTGAAGAGTGTGTATTGAATGGGTGCAGTTGTTACTCTATTTTCTATTTGTGGACATATTTGTAATTTTCATTGATAAAAGTTAAACAAATGAAATACAGTTTTATTTTGTATACAGGGCGAGAGACTCAAATTATGAGTTAGGATTCCCTCTGTGACAAATGAAGCTGGGCGTGGTAGTCAAGTTGCTTTCTGCTTACAGCTGTGGGCACAGAGTTCATTACATGTGACCAACAGAAAGAGGTGTGAATTAGCTTCGCTCTGCAATTTAATGTTGGTGGATGGTGTGAACATTTTAAATGACAGATGGTGGTGATTATTAAATGATAAATAATGGCAACTTATCAGGAACCAAACAGAAAATAGTCATTTTATGTTTCTGATATGCATCTAAATTGTTCTTGCTACATAATGACTTTTTTAATACTGTTGTAGATGAACAGTGCTTAAGACTATGGAAGTTTAGAACTCCAAAGAATTTAAAACTCTATCTTATTGTTACTTATCATTCCTCTGATTAGAATTTATATTAATTAAGCAAATAGTTGAGGGATTTGCTTAATTGAGGGATGGACTTCAAAGTAAGCATAAAATGGAACGTTATAACTTGGAATTTACATCACAGATATTTTATAGGTTATTGAATAAAGAAAACGTCATGATTTTTCAAAGTACCAAATGTAAATCATTAAAAGCTTAGGCACAGGGCTAACTACCAGGATTACAAAATGAATGTGATACCCCTGCTCCAGGAGCTTGCAATCCAGTTCTAACACTGGGCAGCCAGCTGTAACCCACAGCAGACAGCCAGAAGGGGTAAACAGCAGTAGAAAATTTGCAGTAGAAGTTTTGATGAATTCTAAGCCAAGGCACTGGGAATGGTCTGAGAAAATGATATTTGAGCTGGGCCTTGAAGAACGAATAAGTAGTAAATGGGAGGAAGAACATCCTCTCTAAGGTCACACCGCAAGCAAAAGCAGATAGGGAAGAACAGGATACAATGTGGAACAAAACCTAACTCAGGGAATAGAGCCTAAGGTTGGTCATGTGGTAAAAATTGAGTATATGTAAAGATTCACAAATTTACCATGTGTGCAACAACGTGGTCTCACTAAGAAAGGTAAGCAAGGTCAGAACTGAGAAGGGTCAAGGGTGCAGAAGATTCATGTCCCCTATTTCAAGTGAGTTAAGAGGAGTGGCAGATGGCTTCTCCCACATCAAATTTATTTTGTATTTACTCTTGTTATTTGATGCTATTATTTTATTCAGTTTTATTTTTTGCTAAGCATAAATAGTGGAATCCTCAATTATGACATGATACAACTGACTCCACTGTCTTCTGTGGTATGAAGAGAAAAGGAACACTTCCTCTATTTTTTTTTTTTTTTTTTTTTTTTTTTGGTGCTTTAGGTTCTGGGGCACATGTGCAGATCGTGCAGGGTTTTTGTGTAGGTACTTACATGGCAAGATGGTTTGCTGCCTCCATCCCCCCTCACCTATATCTGGCATTTCTCCCCATGTTATCCCTTCCCAACCTCCCCACCCCCTGCTGTTCCTCCACTAGCCCCCCACAACAGACCCCAGTGTGTCATACCCCCTCCCTGTGTCTATGTGTTCTCATTGTTCAACACCCACCTATGAGTGACAACATGCAGTGTTTGATTTTCTGTTCTTATGTCAGTTTGCCGAAAATGATGGTTTCCAGATTCATCCATGTCCCTACAAAGGACACAAACTCATCATTTTTTATGGCTGCATAGAATTCCATGGTGTGTATGTGCCACATTTTCCTTGTCAAGTCTGTCATTTATGGGCATTTGGGTTAGTTGCAGGTTTTTGCTATTGTAAACAGAGCCACAATGAACATACATGTGTATGTGTCTTTATGATAGAATGATTTATAATCCTTTGGGTATATACCCAGTAATGGGATTGGTGGGTCAAATGGAATTTCAATTTCTGTATCCTTGAGGATTTGCCACATTGTCTTCCACAATGGTTGAACTAACTTACACTCCCATCAACAGTGTAAAAGTGTTCTTATTTGTCCACATCCTCTCCAGCATCTGTTGTCTCCAGATTTTTCGATGATTGCCATTCTAACTGGTGTGGGATGGTATCTCAATGTGGTTTTGATTTGCATTTCTCTAATGACCAGTGATGATGAGCATATTTTCATATGCTTGTTAGCCTCATATATGTCTTCTTTTAAAACGTTTCTGTTCATATCCTTCACCCACTTTTGAATGGGTTTGTTTTTTTCTTGTAAATCTGTTATAGTTCTTTGTAAAATAGTTCTTTGGTTATTAACCCTTTGTCAGATGAGTAGATTACAAAACTTTTTTCCCATTCTGTTGGTTGCCAGTTCACTCTAATGATGGTTTCTTTTGCTGTACAGAAGCTCTGGAGTTTAATTAGATCACTTTTGTCTATTTTTGGCTTTTGTTGCCAATGCTTTCAGTGTTTTAGTCATGAAGTCCTTGCCTATGCCTGTGTCCTGAATGGTTTTGCCTAGGCTTTCTTCTAAGGTTTTTATGGTGTTAGGCCTTATATTTAAGTCTTTAATCCATGTGGAGTTAATTTTAGTGTAAGGTGTCAGGAAGGAGTCCACTTTGTGTTTTCTGCACATGGCTAGCCAGTTTTCCCAACACCATTTACTAAACAGGGAATCTTTTCCCCATTGCTTGTTTTTGTCAGGTTTGTCAAAGATCAGATGGTTGTAGATGTGTGGCATTCTAAGGCCTCTGTTCTGTTCCATTGGTCTATATCTCTGTTTTGGTACCAGTGCCATGCTGTTTTGATTACTGTAGCCTTGTAGTATAGTTTGAAGTCCAATAGTGTGATGCCATCAGCTTTGTTCTTTTTGCTTAGAATTGACTTGGCTATGCAGGCTCACTTTGGGTTCCATATGAAGTTTCAGGTGGTTATTTCCAGTTCTGTGAAGAAGGTCATTGGTAGCTTAATCGGGATAGTGTTGAATCTATAAATTACTTTGGGCAGTATGGCCATTTTCATTATATTGATTCTTCCTAACCATGAGCATGGAATGTTTCTCCATCTCTTTATGTCCTCTCTGATTTCGTTGAGCAGTGGTTTGTAGTACTCCTTGAAGAGGTCCTTCACATTCTTTGTTAGTTGTATTCCTAGGTATTTTATTCTCTTTGTAGCAATTGTGAATGGCAGTTCATTTTTGATTTGGCTCTGTTTGTCTGTTACTGATGTATAGAAATGTTCGTGATTTCTACACATTGATTTTTGTATCCTGAGACTGCTGAAGTTGCTTATCAGTTTAAGGAGATTTTGGGCAGAGAAGATGGGGCCTTCTAAATATACAATCATGTTGTCTGCAAATAGAGACAATTTGACTTCCTCCTTTCCTAATTGAATATCCTTTATTTCTTTTTCTTATCTGATTACTCTGGCTAGAACTTCCAATACTATATTGAATAGGAGTGGTGAGAGAGGGCATCCTTGTCTCGTGCCAGATTTCAAAGGGAATGCTTCCAGTTTTTGCCCATTCAGTATGATATTGGCTGTTGGTTTGTCATAAATGTCTTTTATTATTTTGAGATACATTCCATCGAAATACCTAGTTTACTCAGCATTTTTAGCACAAAGGGCTGTTGAATTTTGTCAAAGGCCTTCTCTGCATCTATTGAGATAATCATGTGGTTTTTGTCTTTGGTTCTGTTTAGGGTGGTGAATTACGTTTATAAACTTGCGTATGTTGAGCCAGCCTAGCATCCCTGGGATGAAGCCTACTTGGTTGTGATGGATAAGCTTTTTGATGCGCTGTTGCAATCAGTTTGCCAGTATTTTATTGAAGATTTTTGCATCTGTGTTCATCATGGATATTGGCCTGAAGTTTTCTTTTTTTGTTAAGTCTCTGCCAGGTTTTGGTATTAGGATGATGTTGGTCTCATAAAATGATTTGGGAAGGATTCCCTCTTTTTGAATTGTTTGGAGTAGTTTCAGAAGGAGTGGTACCAGCTCCTCTTTATATGTCTGGTAGAATTCGGCTGTGAACCCATCTGGTCCTGGACTTTTTTTGTTTGGTAGGCTATTAATTGCTGCCTCAACTTCAGCCCTTCTTATTAGTCTATTCAGGGTTTCAACTTCTTCCTCGTTTAGTCTTAGAAGGGTGCCAGTGTCCAGGAGCTTACCCATTTCTTCCTGGTTTACTAGTTTATGTGCATAGAGTTGTTTGTAGTAATCTCTGATGATAGTTTGTATTTCTGTGGGATTGGTGGTGACCTCCCCTTTATCGTTTTTTATTGTATCTCTTTGATTCTTTTCTTTTTTATTAATCTGGCTAGCAGTCTATTTTGTTGAACTTTTCAAAAAACCAGCTGCTGGATTTATTGATTTTTTTGAAGGGTTTTTTGTGTCTCTATCTCCTTTAGTTCTGCTCTGATCTTATTTTTTGTCTTCTGATAGCTTTCAAGTTTTTTCTTTTTTTTTTTTTTATCTTGCTCCTCTGGCTCTTTCAAAATTGATGATAGGGTGTCAATTTTAGACCTTTCCTCACTTCTCATGTGGGCATTTATTGCTATAAATTTCCCTCTAGACACTGCATTAAATGTGTCCCAGAGATTCTGGTACATTGTGTCTTCATTCTCATTGGTTTCAAAGAACGTCTTTAGTTTTGCCTTCAATTTCATTATTTATCCAGTCAACATTCAGGAGCCAGTTGTTCAGTTTCTATGAAGTTGTGCAGTTCTAAGTTAGTTTCTGAATTCTGAGTTCTAATTTGATTGCACTGTAGTCTCAGAGACTGTTATGATTTTTGTTCTTTTGCATTTGCTGAGGAGTGATTTACTTCCAATTATGTGGTCAATTTTAGAGTAGGTACAATGTGGTGCTGACAAGAATGTATATTCTGTGGATTTGGGGTGGAGAGTTCTTTAGATGTCTACTAGGTTTGCTTGGTCCAGATCTGAGTTCAAGTCCTGGATATCCTTGTTAATTTTCTGTCTCGTTGATCTAATATTGACAGTGGAGTGTTAAAGTCTCCTACTATTATTGTGTAGGAATCTAAGTCTCTTTGTAAGTCATTAAGAACTTGCTTTATGTACCTAGGTGCTCCTGTATTGGATGCATATATACTTAGGGTCGTTAGCTCTTGTTGCATTGATCATTTTACCATTATGTAATGTCCTTCTTTGTCTCTTTTGATCTTTGTTGGTTTAAAGTCAATTTTATCAGAGACTAGGATTGCAACTTCTGCTTTTTCTTGCTCTCCAATTGCTTGGTAAGTCTTCCTCCATCCCTTTATTTTGAGCCTATGTGTGTCCTTGCACTTGAGATGGGTCTCCTGAATACAGCACACTGATGGGTCCTGACTTTTATCCAGCTTGCCAGTCTGTGTCTTTTGATGGGGCCTTTAGTCCATTTACATTTAAGGTTAATATTGTCAAGTGTGAATTTGATTCTGCCATTTTGATGCTAGCTAGTTGTTTAGCCCGTTAGTTGACACAGTTTCTACATTGTGTCGATAGACTTTACCATTTGGTATGTTTTTGGAGTGGCTAGTACTGGTTGCTCTTTTCCATGTTTAGTGGTTCTTTCAGCAGCTCTTGTAAGGCAGACCTGGTGGTGACGAAATCTCTCAGCATTTGCTTTGTCTGTAAAGGATTTTATTTCTCCTTCACTTACGAAGCTTAGTTTGGCTGCATATGAAATTCTAGGTTGAAAGTTCTTTTCTTTAAGGATGTTGAATATTGGCCCCCACTCTCTTCTGGCTTGTAGGGCTTTTGCCGAAAGATCTGCTGTGAGTCTGATGGGCTTTCCTTTATGGGTAACCCGACCTTTATCTCTGGATGCCCTTTTAGCATTTTTTCCTTCATTTCAACCCTGGTGAATCTGACAATATGTGCCTTGGGATTGCTCTTCTTGAGGAATATCTTTGTGTCATTCTCTGTATTTCCTGGACATGAATGTTGGCCTGCCTTGCTAGGTTGAGGAAGTTCTCCTGGATAATATACTGAAGAGTGTTTTCCAGCTTGGATTCATTCTCTCCATCACATGTGGTACACTTATCAAACGTAGATAGGTCTTTTCACATAATCCTATATTTCTTGGAGGCTTTGTTCATTTCTTTTCACTTTTTTCTTTAATCTTGACTTCTCATTTTATTTCATTGAGTTGATCTTCAGTCTCTGATATCGTTTCTTCTGCTTGGTCAATTCTGCTGTTGAAACTTGTGTATGCTTTGCGAAGTTCTCGTGTTGTTTTTCAGCTCCATTAAGTCACGTATGTTCTTCTCTAAGCTGGTTATCTAGTTAGCATTTCGTCTAACCTTTTTTCAACGTTCTTAGTTTCTTTGCATTAGGTTAGAACATGTTCTTTTAGCTCACAGAAGTTTGTTATTACCCACCTTCTAAAGCCTGCTTCTGTCAATGTATCAGACACATTCCCCATCCAGCTTTATTCCCTTGCTGGTGAGGAGTTATTATCCCTTGGAGGAGAGGCATTCTGATTTTGGGTGTTTTCATCCTTTTTGTGCTGGTTTCTTCCCATGTTTGTGGATTTATCTACCTGTGGTTTTGTAGTTGGTGACTTTCGGATGGGGTCTCTGAGTGGACATCCTTTTTGTTGATGTTGAAGCTATTTCTTTATGATTTTTTGTTTTCCTGCTAACAAGCAGGCCTCTTTGCTGCAGGACTGCTGGAGGTTCACTCCAGAACCTGCTTGCCTGGGAATCACCCGTGGAGGCTGCAGAAAAGCAAGGGTTGCTGCCAGTTTCTTCTTCTGCTACCTTCATCCCGGAAGGTTACCCGCCAGATGTCAGCCTGAGCCCTCCTTTATGAGTTGCCTCTTTGGATATATGGGGGTCAGGGAGCTGCTTGAGGAGACAGTCTGTCCCTTATAAGAGCTCAGGTGCTATGCTGGGAGCTCCATTGTTCCGTTCAGAGCTGCTGGGCAGGTACGTTTAAGTCTGCTGCAGCGGAACTCATTAACCGCCTCTTTTCCCGAGAGCTCTGTCCTGGGAAGGTGGGGCTTTATTTATAAGTTCCTGATGTGCTGCTGTCTTTTTTCAGAGATGCCCTTCCCAGCAGGGAGGTAGTCTAGTCACAGTCTGCCAGCAGAGGCGTTGTTGAGCGGCTGTGGGCCCTGCCCAGCTTCTATGTAAACTTGCTTACGGTGTTGTTTACAGAGGTACAGTTAGAACTGCCTTGGTAGTGGCGGTCTGCCTCAGTAATGGTGGGTGCCCGTCCCCTCACAGAGCTCTCCCATCCCGGTTCCAGCTGCACTTGCTGGGAAACTCTCAAGTCAGAGCGTTTCAGATTGCTGGTGTTTGTGGGGGTGGGACCCACTGATCCAGATCTCCTGGCTCCCTGCTTTCGGCCCCCTCTTTTTCAGTCAGATGAGCAGCTCTGTCTGTCCAATTACAAGCTTGTTGTTGTAAAGTCCAGTATGGCAAAAAAAAAAAAAAAAAAAAAAAAAAAAAGATCAAGGGAAAAATTAGTGCTGATTCTTTTCTAGAATAGATGCCTATTTGGTGCATGAGAGAAAATTCCATGGTTTTTTTGCATTAGATGCATGTTTTTAACAGCACTTCACAAAGAGTTGTTACACAGCAGGTGAAAATAAATATTCACCAAACAATATGAAGAAATAATAGTAAAGAGATGACTTTACTTTTTTTAACATTTTCTATATAACTTGTTGAAGTTTCTACATGCTATGTATTATCTTCAGAGTTAGAAAATATTAAGACCACTGTAATTATTTAAAAATTTCATTTATCCTACAAATATTGAAAACTTACATATTTGCCAAACAGTACTAGGTAGTTCAGACCAGGATGGAAAAGTCACACCTTTCAGTCCTTGCCCTTATGAAGCTTTCTATCTAGGAGGGCAGACTTAATCACCTGGTTACAATGTGGTGGGTATTATGAAGACATATCAACTGCTGTTAGCATCCAATCTTTTCTGAGGGTCTGCAATGCCTTTCTCCTGATGAATGATGTTAGAGCTGCCATCTGAAAAAGGAGCCTGGGTTAGCTCAGCCCCTGGGGCATCACAGATCTACTGAGGAATTAAGAAAGGATTCTGAAATTATTCACAGTAGTAGCTAAATACTCATATTCTAGATTATCTGGATGACCACCTCCTGACAAAATACTGCCACATGATTTCATTGCTCATGTTGTTGTTTTGTTTATGGTCACTTTGAAACAAGGTCTAAGTGGGGGACTGGAAGCCTATGACAGTTACTGCCTAAGTAAGATTTGGTCATTATTTAGAGTAGATTGGTGGTACTGGTGGTAGGCAGAAGTAAATGGCTTCCAGAAGAATTCAGGAGATGGACAGGATGTGTAGCCATATTGGTTATAGAGGGGATGGGTAAAGGAGTTGGAGGTAGAAAGAGTGATGCCGCAGTTTTGACTTAAGTAACTCAGTGAGGGCTGAAGCTATGAACTGTGCTAAGGAGATGGTGCTTAACAACATGGACTCTGGATAAACCTTGTATGCATTCAAATTTTGGTTCTGTCACTCCGTCTATATGACTGAGTGAATTATCTATTCACTAATCTCTTACTCAGCTGCAAAATTTGGGGACGAAAGCACAGTGTATCTCTGGAGCAATGACGATTAATAATAGCAGTGATAATGGTGTTATTTTGAATAGGGTTGATGGAAAAGATGAGTTTGATTTTGGAGTTGCCTCATAAATATCCAAGGGGAGTCACCAAGCAAGCAGTTATATATATGGATTTGGAGCATTAAAAAAAGAGAGACAAACTTAGCTAGAAAACCAATTAGAGCAGGGTCTCCAATCTTTTGGCTTCCCTGGACCACATGGAAAGAATTGTCTTGGGCCACACAAAAAATACACTAACAACAGCTGATGAGTTTTAAAAAAAAAACAACAACTTGTGTTTTAAGAAAGCTTACAAATTTTTGTTGGGCTGCATTCAAAGCCGTACTGGGCTGCATACATCCCATGAGCCACAGGCTAGACAAGCTTGAATTAGAGAATCATAAACATGATGTTGACAGTGTGATTAAGTATGCCGGTAATGAGACCAGAGTTCATATATATGATAAATAAGGAAAATGTTTATTTCAGAGCCACACGACCTGGCTCAGGCGGGCATGCTGTAAAGATGTGTTGCTATCCACATGGAAAAACCATGGATGTTACTGTCCACATGTGGAAAGCAGCAAAAATAGCATTCTGAGCATTGATTCTTGGTGCAAGAAGCATGGAAATAACAGAAGTCCCAGGGTTACGCAGGTGGCATCTGGAAACATCAGTTTCAGCGCAGTATTCATTTCAAAAGGCGAGCATGTTGTCGGCAGCTCCATGGTCATTGAGGGCCTGCCCAACTTCAGTCAGTGTCCAGAGGAAAAGGTTTTAGCTTTGGCATGACTGTCATTTGTCTTACTCTGCAGAGAAAAACAATCATAGTGAATGATGATAAAAATACATAGTGTTAACAACATTTCATTGATGTTGCAGTTTGCTTCAGTTCTGCATGTTATGTTGTTTACTTTAAATGGCTTATTAAAGCCCCTTTGTATTAATTAGTCTGCATGTGGTGACCAACTCCTACTTGGGCAGTAACTGTTATAGGCTTCTAGTCCCCCATTTAGACTTTGTTTCAAAGTGATCATAAACAAAATGACAACATGAGCAATGAAATCATGTGGCAGTATTTTGTCAGGAGGTAGTCATCCAGATAATCGAGAATATGAGTATTTAAGGAAATTAGATTACCAGTGTGAATAATTTCAGAATCCGTTTTTGCCTTTCTAATAACTTTATTTTCAGGCGGCTAATGTTCTCATTCTTTTTTCTGTTGCATGTCTAAAGTTTTTGCTAAAACTAAAGTCTTGGCAGTGAACAGGCCAAATATAATTATCATGGAATAGTGTACTGAAAAATTATGCCTATGGGTATAAATATTGAAAGAGAAATGTGAGGAGCAGCCCTGTTTGATCTATACTTGTCAATCTGTGTGTCCACCAGAGACACTCTGGCTGCTGAAGTGAGCTCTGCTTGTTGTCTGTTTGCTTGTAACGGGAATCCTCTATTACCAGTCCTAGTATTTGATAGAGTACTTAAGTGCCTTGGCAGATCCAAAGCAGGTCAATTGCATGTGATCATTGCACTGATGCTTTAAAGTGAGAGGCAATGAGATTGTGGGCAAGTATCTAAAATGAAATAGACACACAATAAAGGGCAAGTCATAGGAAGAGGCCAGGCAGAGAGAACCACTAGTACCAACACCCGCAGGTAGGAATGGCCTTTGTCTAGCCCTAGAACAGAAAGATTGATGGACAGGAGGGGAGAATGTCGGCATTGAGACAGGAGAAGTAGAAGAGGGAGAAGATTGGGGACTGTGTTGTGGATCTTTGTATAAGATGTTTGTGTTTTTATTCTAATTGCAGTGGGTGGTCATGGGAAGACTTAAGGCAGAAGAATTGATTCTACAATTATGAGTGTCACTGAAACCTTTCAGCATCGCTGAACAGTAGAACCACTCCCTGCTGTCTTTTGATATTTATCTCGGTGGGATGATTGCTTATTTGGAGTTTTGGTTGCCTTTCCACGTAGACTGATTTTTCACTTGAATCAATATCTTAGGTAAGGAAGGTGTAGTTTGCCCCAGAGCCTCACACTGCTTAGGGCCAGCCTAACACTCCCAGTTAAAGAAGAGTGGTTAAGATGGAAGCTTATTGTTTAAATTCATATTTGTGTCTCTATATAGTGATATATATATATATATATATATATATATATATATATATATATGTCTGAAACTAATGGAAGAGGCAACTTGAGGCAAAGTAAGAGTGAATTACTAGTTGGAGCTTTATATAAGAGTTGTTTGGCTGGACCTAGTGGCCCACGCCTGTAATCCCACCACTTTACGAGGCTGAGGCAGGCTGATCATTTGAGCCTAGGCATTCAAGACCAGCCTGAACAACATGGCAAAACCCTGTCTCTACAAAAAGTACAAAAAATTAGCCAGGCGTGTGGCACATGCCTGTAGTCCCAGCTACTTGGAAAGCTGAGGTGAGACTCTCTCTCAAAAAAATAGAAAGAGTTCCTTTTTGAAACTTGACATGAAAATCTTTTCTATAACCTTCTCTGGTATTTTACATCTTAGGAGACTTGATGGCATTGACTGAATCTAAAGGGGAATATTTTTGTAAGTAAAAGTCTATAACGAACATTACTCTCTAACAACATGGATGTTAAATGACCCAAATCATTGTAACTGAATTATGAATCACAAACATTCACTCATTGGTATCCAGCACAGGATACAACTAAGTGTGTGCTTAGGACATAAAGTGAGTGACAAAATTTTTAAAACTATTTTTACATTTGAATAGAAATTTGATTCCCCACTCTCTGCCCCTATACCCCCCACATCAAAAAAAATAGATAATTTTTAGGAATTGTCTTGCATTATCATTTTCTGGTTAGGAATTATTATTTATATGAACTACATGTGGGCGGAGAGATGGATATCTTTTTTGAGGCTATCAGATTCAATGAACACACTACCTCCATTTTGTTGGGCTCTACTTACTATCTGAAGGAGTTTACAAACGCATGCTTCAGACCCTTGCTTCAAAAGACAATGTCTGCAAAATCCTGGGAGGATAAGCATAAGCTTTGAGCAGCTCTTGGTAAAGGAGGGTGAGGAAAGAGTAGTCCCTGAAGTATCTGTGAGTTGGGACACTTTGGAAACCTCAAAAGTTAAATATTCTAAAGCTCGGGGCTCTGCTGTCCTCAAAAGTGGATAAGGGAGGACGACGAAATTTAAAACATGGAATTTTGCCTGGTAAATATCATTCAGACACACATAATCATAAATGACCCATAATCATCATGTCTCTACTGAGAGCAGGAATGGATCAATAGAAAGTTATTCAGAATTGTTATTCAAAATGAGAGATTTTTAAAAAAATAAGTACTGACAGGAAATAGAGAACAAAAGGGGGAAAAGCCTACAGAAGTGGTTCCCAAACTTGTTTACACATTGAAATCACCTGGGGATTATTTAAAAATTCTAAAGCCCAGGCTCCACCCTGGAATAATTAAATTCTAACCTCCGTAGATATGTGGCAAGCAGCATTTGCTTTTGAAGCTTCCCTAGGTGATTCAAGTGAACAGGTTGAATATGCTTCAGTTGAAGCATATTCAAAGAGCCTGTTCCACTGTCTCCACTTCCCAGCCTGTTACATTTGAATAGAAATTTACTTGTTTCCCCACATTCTGCCCCTACCCCCCCACCACCAAAAAAAAGATAATTTTTAGGAATTGTCTTGCATTGTTATCATTTTCTGGTTAGGAATTATTCTTTATATGAACTATTCTATTCAAATGTAATATAATTCAAATGTAATGTGTTATATGAACTATTTCTATTCAAATGTAACAGGCTGGAAGTGGGACACAGGTGGGAAGTGGAGACACCAGATTTCTGAATTATTCAGATTAAGGGAAATGAGTTTTGCAATGGAAAGCACCATTACAAATAAAAGTTGGTTTTGAATCATCTCAGTAGACATGGACAAATATACCTATATAATGATACAGAAGTCTCAGTTCAATGTAGAATGTCCGTCTCCCCAGAGTCCTCCCCAGAATGTGGTGGTTCAGGGAGAGTGGGCATCCAGCCCCCTTGGCAAGCAGCCCTCCCTTTCTCTTCCTACCTTCAGCGTCATCAAGCGCTGTGAGGGGTTGATGCTCACCCATGGGGACACATCTATGGTTGATGCTCACCCATGGGGACACATCTATTTGTCCATGGCCACATTCCTGTCTTAGATCAGCTGGCCTCTGGGTCACCTCCCAGGCCCACCAGTGTAAAAAATGAACCTGGTGTGGTGGTGCACACCCGTATCTGGTCCTCAGAGAAGAGGCGAATACAAACCCAGAAGTGGGCTCAGGAATCCCCAGATTTATATCGCCAGGGCCTGGTAGAAGGGTTGGGTGGGCTCCCAGTGTCACATCCTCCTGACCTCACATGCCCCTCACTGCATGGGAGCTATGTACCCAGAGAAAGGCCAGAGATGCCCCCCCTTGCCTGGGCCCATGGAGGCCCCACCCAGCAACTGGTAGAAACACACAGAAGTAGGTTTTACCAACCTGACTTGTAGCCAGTGACTAGATCAGGAATGAGGTTTAGAGTTACAGAATCTAAAGACTTTGGGTTCTTAATGAAAGGGGTTTTTAGAACTTGATTGCTGCTCATCATCAACTGCTTATTTGGTAAGTTTTTAAAATTATTTTATTGCCTTTGATCATACAAGAAGATGTGTAGTCTCCACTAATAGACCTTCAGAAAATCACACATCCCACCCCTCTGCCATCACATTCCAAATGTCTCCATCTAAGGAAGATTTGGGCAGAGGGATATGATGAGTCCCTTCTGATTTCTGGTGGTTTTCTGCTTGACTTTGTTTCTTTGGTACTATCTGAGTGCCAGAGTAAGAATACTTGCACATGGGCATGTTAACACCAAAACTAACAACAGGCTCAAATTCTGAGTTTTATCCCCTTGGTACACCTTGTGCAATCCTAAAGATGTTCAGCCCTGGCACTGAAGCAGCTTCACCTTTTCTCCACCTGAGAGTTGAACATAAATAGCTGTTTCCAAACTGATTTAAAAGGGTAAAGCCTTTTTTAAAAAATATAATCATCTTTGAAAAATGCTTATATATATTTAATGTATGTTATTTTCTCTAATTATAAGAATACATACTCATTAGAGAACATTTAGAAAATGTAGAAAACATTTTAAATCCCTAGAATCAGAAGTACCTAGTGTTAATTACCATTTTGGGATATGTTTCTTTAATCACACTTTAAATCATGTTTTATATATGTGTGTATAAAATGTCTAAAGGAAAATTAGAGATTATATTGTATATAATTTTTAATCTAGCCTAGGCAACATAGCAAGACCTCATCTCTATTAAAAATTTAAAAAGTAATAATAACCGGGCATGGTGGCACATACCTGTGGTCCCAGCTACTCAGGAGGCTGAGGATGGAAGATCACTTGAGCCCAGGAAGTGGAGGATTCAGTGAGCCATGACTGTACCACTGCACTCCAGCCTAAGCAATGGAGTGAGACCCTGTCTCAAAAAAAAAAAAAAAAAAAAAAAA
>NW_022436958.1:32048982-32103530 GCF_009761245.1 Sapajus apella
TGGCGCGATCTCGGCTCACCGCAACCTCCGCCTCCTGGGTTCAGGCAGTTCTCCTGCCTCAGCCTCCTGAGTAGCTGGGATTACAGGCATGCGCCACCATGCCCAGCTGATTTTTTGTATTTTTAGTAGAGATGGGGTTTCACCATGTTGACCAGGATGGTCTCGATCTCTTGACCTCGTGATCCACCCGCCTCGGCCTCCCAAAGTGCTGGGATTACAGGCGTGAGCCACCGCGCCCGGCTGAACTTAAATCTTTGTTGGTAAACTTTATTTTTTGAAAAGTAGATAACTGTGAAAGTGACTTTAAAGTTAGAGAGTTATTTTAAGATATTCTGGATATATATAGCCAAATTATTTTCTATGATTTCACCTACTTGCACTCTGACAAACTATGTATTTGAGTGATTTCACTTTCTTTTTTGATAACACAATGTTTTCTCTTTTTTAATATACATTTTGATCATGTGATACTTTAAGTATCTCTTTTAATTGTTAGCTTCAACATTTTCAAACCCACAGAAAATTTGAAAAAACAAAAACAGTAAATATGCATATAGCCCGTTGCACTCACCAGCTGTTAGCCCTTATACCAATAGCACTCCCTGCACAAGCTCACACGCATATACAGGTTTGCCAAATCATCAGAAATTAGGCTGCAGATATCATGACAGTTCAGCACAAAGACTCCGACATACATGTATCCTGTTTTACTTTGTATTTATTGGATTATTAATATGGCAGAACATTTTGTTCATGTTTTCATAAGCCAATTGTATTTCTTCTGTGAACTGTGTTCATATTCTTTGCCCACTTTTCCCTTTGCATATGTCATGATTTTCTCATCAACATCTGTGACATCTGTGAGTGAAAGCTGCATCAGATGCTACCCAGATGCCACTTCACCTTCTGACAAGGAGCTAGGCCCTGTACACTCAGATGGTCAATTGTGTTTAGGATAAATTTCCTCTCTGATTTAAGGTATGGCCTTGGCTATTGCACTTTCTGCAGTGGGAGTAGAAGTCTTACCTTCAGCTTGTTGACTGGAAACATTTTATTCATGATCAGAGACTATGGAAATAAATAATTAAGACAGAATGGATAAGCACTGTTTAACTCAGCATAACTGGTAGAAACACAAGAGAGTGCCTTGTCCTGTTAAATAATTTTTTTTAATTTATTTTTAGATCAAACCCCCTGAGACTCTGTATACTGTCTTTTGAATATTGGAAAAATAACTTTTACTAAATAAAACTACCATCTCTAAAGCTACTACTTGGAAGTGTTTGCAGTGATTTCTGCAAAAGAACTCATTGTTGTTCCTACTCCTGAACCTGCATCCCCCCACCGAATGGCTGGCCTGGGGACTGCTTGAGTCAAATTGTGTTTGTATTTCTTTCTTCCTCAGTAAAGTGTTGTCTGTGCCTGTCCAAAGCTTGCCAGCAAATTGATCACATCAGGCAGATTTCCAGCCTGGCAGTTACAGGTGAAAAAGGCTTTTGGATCGCAGGCTCTTGAGTTTTGTGCAGGGGATTCCCTCTCCTAAGGTCTCCGGCACAACTATCTGTCTTTTTATTAGTATAACATTTAATCCCAGAAATGGGGGAGGGGTGTTATTAAATGCCACCCTGAGTTTGTGCAAGGCCTGTTCTTGGTTCACAGTATAGGCACCTGCAGTGCCCCAGGGAAGCAGATCTCCTGTGTCCTTTCTGTCTGCCCTTTTCCCACCCACTGATTCCTGCCTCCTCCATCCCTTCCTCCCACACTCTCACCATTTCCTCCTTCCCTAGAAGACAAGATTTGAGGTATTGTATGCTTCGTTTCCAGAAGCACGACCTCTCCCTTATCTTACAAAATCATAACATAAGATTGCAGAACCCAGACAGGTTTCACAGTCTCTAGGCAGCTATTAAGCTCTAAATATTAGGCACCTTGACAAAGACAGCTCCAAACCTGTCAACAACCCCACATTCCAAGGGCAACAGATATCAAATTTGTATACTGTGTGCTTAAATTCACTATCTGAATCCCCACACTCATAACCATGGATGAACCTAGAGTGCTGCTGCCTTTGTTGAGATGGAATTTAAAAATCTGTCTTTAGAGTGAGAAATGCACAAGCTCATCCCAGTCTTTTCCCCCATAGGTATGCTTTCCATTTTCTTGGCCTCCTGTCTTCTCAGCACTCCCAGGGAGCCACATGCTCCCAGAGGGCTGACTCCACCCCTTATTCAACGCACATAAAACTTGACAGTCTGAGCAGATGGGGGAAGTAGAGTGCTTCTGTCAGCTGTCTCCTTTTCTGGAGCAGGAAGCTGGGACTCAGAATGACGTCTGGCCAAGTGAGGCTGCCCTTCTGCCGCTCTGAGACTTAGGAGAGGTAGCTTTCTGGAAACTCACCTGATGCGGGGCAGGTGAGCCCTAAAATGAGGCTTAGTCCACAAAGGTTCTTGGCTTTGCCCAGGAAAAAACTCAAGGGCATGGCAGAGGTAGAAGAAAACAGCTTTATTGAAGAGGCAGTGCTATAGCTGTGTGTGTGCTCCTGCAGAACAGTGTTACCCACTAGGCAGAGAGTAGCAGCTTAGGGCTGTTGTGCATTCATATTTATACCCACTTTTAATTACATGCAGATTAAGGAGCAGTTTATGCAGAAATTTCCAGGGAAGGGGTAGAAACTTGGGTCTTCAGGTCACTGTCATGGAGAGGAGCAATTAACTCCCAGGTGTTGGCTTGGAAATGGCAAACTGACAAGGCACACTGAAGGGCGTGTCCTGTGGAAAGCTGCTTCTGCCCTTGCCCTGTTTTAGCTAGTTCTCAGTTTGGTCCAGTGTCCAAGCCCCACCTTCTACCTTACTCACATTCAGCCCTGTGAAAATCTATTGTACTCTTCATCCCAATTAAGACCTTTATTGGCCTTTGTTAATGGTTGACTATAAATTATCATTCTCATATTATTATTCTCATGTGTCTGCCTCAAATTTTAATTTAAGGTAATATTTATTTATATGATTACATACATGTTAATTACAGGTAAATACTCATAGTAATTTTGTAAAAAAAAAAAAAAAAAAAAAAAAAAACCACAAAGAAGAAAAAATGTCAATCCTATACAGCTAGTGCTCGACTTACAACCACTGTCAGGACCGCAGACCGGTTGTAACACGATTTGGTCGTAAGTTGAGAAGGCTATATGTACAGTTGAAATGGTGCATGTGGAGAAGGTAGTGCTGCCAGAAGTTGGTCCGCACTGTCGTACGCCCAGCTGGGCAACGTTTGCGCTGCCAGACGCGGAGCAGTCGTGGCTAGTGATTGTGGTCGTAAAGTCAAATGGTCGTAAGTTGCATAGGTGGTAAGTCGATCAATACCTGTAGCTGAGATAACCACTGTTCATTGTTTGATATCTTTGTTTCTAACATTTTATATGCGTAAAATTACATCTTTTTTCTTTACCAAAGACCATCCTGCACATACTGATTTTATAGCTTTGCTCTTCTAATTTAACATTGTACTCTGAGCATTTTTCCATTTCATTAAATGTCCTTCTATAATATAATTTCATTGGCTACAGAGTATTCTACCTTATGAAAAAGTCATTATTTGATGCCCTATTTTAGGGCATTAATTAGGATGTGTCCAGTGGCTTGCTATTATAAATAATGTTAAACATCTTCATGAATAAATCTTCTCACAAATTCCTGATTACTTCCTTAGGACAAGTGTTTGCAAAGAAGATCACAGGCTCATTAGATGTGCACATTTTGACACATATTGTAACACTATCAACCAAATAGAGTGTGCCAGTTTATATTCCAACCCCAGTTCCTCAAATAAAGAATAAATTCTTTGAGGCTCATGATCATGTATCCTCCATAGTTCCTGGCAGTGTTGGGTATGCAGTACCAACTTAATAAAAATAAAGTTAATTCCACTTAAGTTTCTTGATTACCAGATAATTAGCCAATCTCCCTCTTGCTACCTTCACTTGCTTCCATGCTATAGATGCAAAAGATAGGTGTGGTCACTGTGCTAAATATTGATCATAGCAATGTCTTTGATCAAAAGCCATGTTACTGCAACACTGATCCTAACCACAAGTAAGAGGTTATACAGATTTTTTAAAATCTGGGGGCTAGAATATGGCTAGAAACGTCTTATTTACTGCAGTACTAACAACCAGTTGTGCCAATGAGTTGATCAGCTTTTCTAAAGAGAAGAGATTGAGGATGTGGTTTGGGGTATGGGCTGTTGTGACCCAGATGTAGTACCAGAAGACAGAGCACTACTGGATGAGGGGGAGGTGGGTGCAAACTCTCTTATGGGAGCCCGTGCCACTTCAGTAAATAAATCAAGCTTTGTTCTCTCTCGAGGACTCTCATTCTTCCTGTTTATCCTTCTCTCTCACTACTCCACACTTCTCTGGAGTACTTGTTTCCGTGAACTATAATAATTACTGGACAGTATTTTTAAAGAGCAGCTGTGTTTCTCAAGCCTTGCTCTTGTTTTTAGGATCTTCATGTCCTCTTGCCAAGATATCTGCAGTGGCCTCTGTGTAGCATCCTAACACCTCCACTCTTTCCTGATGGAAACCATCCCAGTTTCCATAACATTCTTCCGAAATCATTTACAGAACATTTTCTTCCTAAAGGAAGGCCTTAATCTAGTTCCCCCAACCACATTCCCAAATTTTCCAGGATTTCTCTTGTTTCGCACTCTTAAGTTTAAACTTTTCTTCCCAGCAAGAAAAACCTTCCACAAAATGATGCCAACTAATGCTTCTTGACTACTGCCTCACAGATAACCAGTCCAGCTATTCATGATCCCTTGTGTATACCCTTTGCTTTTCAGCCTATACACGCCTTTGCTCAAAACGCTCCCTTTGCTTGGAACACCTATATTTTATAATTTTACCTTAATAATCAAGGTATTTGTCTAATTTTCCTACACTTATTTGTATGCTCTGAGTGTAGGTATCTAGCTTCATCCATCTTAAAATCTCTTTCAGGGATACAGTTGCGTTGCTTAGGGAGTATCCAGATGTCTTGTTCACTTTAGATGTCATTTTTATGTTTAATATTCTGATCACAGGGAGAAAATATCTTAAGCATATGGCTTATGCTAGGTGTGGTGGTAGCACAGCTGTAATTCCAGCTACTTGGGAGGCTAAGGCAGTAGGATCGTTTGAGCCCAGGAGTCTGAGGCCAGGCTGGGCAACGGTGAGACCCCAATCTTTTAAAAAAAAAATAACACACATACATACATACATATATGTGTGTGTGTGTGTGTGTGTATATACATACATATATATATATATATATATATATATATATATATATATAGAGAGAGAGAGAGAGAGAGAGAGAGAGACTGAGTTTGACACTGCAGTGTGTTCAGTGGCACCAAGTTATATAGTCCATGCCTCAAGCCCTTGCCTGCATATTGAAAAAGAGAGCAACGTAGCAAAATGTGTTGGTGATAGTTTTCAGCTTTGCTGGACTGAACAGGAACATATGGTAAAGCTGCAGACTCTCCTGTCTACTGCCAGGTCGTACCCAGTCCTTGTGTATTCATATTCCTGGTTGCCTGGTTCCCTGTGGAAGCTGATGATGGGGTGTGAACTAGGAGCTGGCACATAGCTGGCAGCTACAGTATACCTAAACTGAGGGCTTGCGAAGCCGTCTCTGTAGCCATTGCTGTCTGACTTAAATGTCCTGCTGCTGAAAGCTGAGGTTCTGCACGCTATCCTGTGTTCTCCGGAGACAGTAGCTTGGTTTCATAAATATAACATTTGCTCAAGGCCTTATATCCTTCATAGATTCCTTCCTGAAGATGGGATCTTGTTTTTTCTCTTGTTTTCTACTTTCTTACTTTTCCCCATACATCCAGGTGTAAAAACAAAACCTTTCCTTTGGTTTTGATTGCTGTTAGGTTAAAATCAGAGAAACAAAAAAGACTGACCTGAGAAGAGTGCATCTATACAAATGGTGTATTTTACCCATGCAGAAAACAATCAGAAGAAGTGAAATTTTAAGTAAATCTGAAAACTTAAAAATTCATAAGGTTGTTTATGTTAGAGTTTGAGAAACTGTTAGTAAACATCTTAACTTAGGCTTTTATTTTGTAGATGAGGGAACAGGCTTGGAAAAACAAGGTAACTCACATCACAGAGCTAGGGAATGCCAGCATTGAGCCTACACCAGGTATTTTGACTTCTAGTTCAAACCTAATACTGAATACTGTCAGTTCTTCTCTGAGTAAGCTCACTTCCCACCCATACTCCCAGGCACAGCCATCATATTCATAGCAATTATTCCAGGAGTTAACATTATTTCAATTTTGATTAAACAAAATGATATGTTTTTCTTGATCAGTTATTATTTAGCACATATAGTTTCCTATGTGTTATTTTTCTTTCATACTTGTGAAGCCTACAGGAGCAAAATTTTATCTAAATCTCTGCATTCACTTTCCTATGGCTTTTTGTTGTTGTTGATTTGGGCTTTTTTCCCCCTTGATTTTGAGCATTCTACAGTTCATTTTACACAACTCTGACTTACTTGGGGGGCGTAATTGTTTGTTAAAAACATATTCACTGCATCTCTCCTGCCAACCTAAAGATTCTATGGTGCAGAATCTCTCTCAAAACTGCAGCCATTGGATACATTTTTCTCTTTGTAGCAGCACTTCCAAAATGTTCAGGTATATTTCTCTAAGATAAAAGTGAAGACTTAACGTTGTAAATATTTAAATAAAAACAGACCTTTTTTAAAGTATTGTAACACTTCCAGTAGAATCTATACATTTTTGGAATTCCATGCCAAATCATATCTCTCACACACAGCTAGCTAGAGGAGAAATTCCTACACCCTAGGTAAACGACTAATCCCCTCGTCCCCTTCTTTCCTGCCACCCACCACGTGCCCAACTGCTCCCATCCTCTCTCTCCACCTGTGTGCAAATGGAAGGAGTTGGTGTGGCTTGATGGGGGTGGGGGGAGTGGAATTTGGGGGACAGTGTCAGGACAGGGACCAACCCCTAGAACAGAAACATGAAGCAAGTCAGTGTTTTCCAGCAGGGTGAGAAGCCAGGCATCAGATACCACTCCTCGTTTGAGTATCAGAGTCCAGAGAGCCAGGAGGCACTATGGATCTGAGTCTCAGAGATAAGACGTGGGAGATAAGAACAAGGAAGTCAGGAAGGAAGGAGGGTCTATTTCCTGGGAACAGCAGCTACTCCTTGGTAAAACTCTCAGACCCACCAGCCAGTTGGTGTGTTCAAGGTGAGCAGGCCTGGATTTCTTCAAGGGCCAAAGGATATAATGCAAGTGAGTATATATACTTTACATAATTCAATAATACATAATATTCAGTTTTCAGAAATTTTTTAGTGATCACAGATGAACCTATTAGTTAATACATTGCTTTAGGAAAACTGTTGCCTCCTGGATGTGGTAGAGAAGTCTCACAACCAGGCCCGCAGCACAGGGGAGATAAGGCCTACCTGAAGCTCTCATACCCAGAGTATACACACAATGCTTAAGGTGATGTTGACTCCCTTCAAGCTAAATAAGATAGGTGGAATTTGATCCCTGAACAGTTAAATACTAACATTCTCCCAGAGCCAAGACTCTACCAAAACCTTTTCAAGAGATTTTTAGGCAGCAGAGGGATAGCGTTCTTCCTGTCTTGCCAGCCTGGACATGATCACTTCTCAAACTCCCTTTTAGCTCTTATTTGCTAAAAATTTTATCAAGACTATACATTCTGCTTTTTTGAGACAGGCCTTTGTCACCCCGATGGAAGTACAGTGGCATGATCATAGCCCACTGCAGCCTTGAATTCCTGGGCTCAAGTGATCCTCCTGCCTCAGCCTCCCGGGTAGCTGGGACTGCAGGCATGTGCTTCCACACCCAGCTAATTTTTATTTTTGTAGAGACAAGGTCTCACTCTGCTGCCCAGGATGTTCTTGAACTCCTGGGCTTAAGCGATCACACCTCAGCCTCCCAATTCTCCGGGATTACAGGAATGAGCCACCACACCCAGCCCACATTCATTCTCTGTTTTAATATAAGTTTTAAAAGACGGAGAGGGGGATTCCTAAAGATAATGTGTTTTGCTTAGAACCAACAAAACCTCTGTCTTGTGACCTTGGATAATTAAAGGCTATTTTAGGATCTTGGTCTCCTGACCAAAAGGTTGGTGTTGTATCTGATCTGCTATCTTTACAGGTTAATAATGAGACTCAGTCAAATGAACATGAAAAGCCTTTGAACATCGTCCAAACAGAAGGAAGTATTACTATGGCTCCAGCTCTCTTAAAACAAATCCTTCAGTGGACTAGTGAAGGATATATTTTACTCAGGCTTTCTAGTCATCTCTAAGGATGCTCATTTTAAATCTCCATGTGTGACTCTCAGCATGAAGGCATAAAGATGGATACTGTATGCCTCATTTCTTTCTCTAGGGAATGTGCAAAACCACATCACTCCATGGGCTGTGATCAATGCAATAACCATGCCCCCATCCCACTGCAGACCCCACTGGCTTAAGAACCTATCCCACCCACAGGTTGCTATTTAAATTGTTAAAATGAGAAAATACAAATTGTCCCAGCCTCAGCAACTACCTGAATAGGAAGCCAAAATGGAAGCTATTCCCAAGAAGCAAGTAACTGAACAGCCTCTCTGTGTTCCTGCTGTAAAAAGCCACCCTGTAAACAGGCTCCTTCTGCCAGGCAGCTGGAAATTCTCTCTCCACTTCCTTATCAGCGGAGTCCCTCAGGGATGAGTTCAATGAATTACCAGAATGACCAAGATTTTCTACTTTAACTGAATTAATTGATTAGACCCAGAAACTTTGAAGCCACAACAAATAATCTCAGAACCAGAGTCTCAAATTGGTATGTGTTTGGTCTTTGTTTTCTCTCACCTCTACGAAACATACCATTGGTATCCCCAAGGGAAGGGGAAAAGGAGAAAAAGATAAAGAAGCCCATGGTAATCTGACCTCATTCCCCACCTGGGCCCAGGAGCGCTTGGCTTGCCGTGGTCTTGCTAGGAATGATCCTACAATGGAAATGAGCAAAAGTAGCCCTTCACGGGAGGAGTACACAAGTGTAGGGAGGTTTCAGAGCCAGTTTTGCCATACTGCCCCTAGGAGGATGAAAGGCTGGCTTTACAGTCCTTTAGAAAACTGGAAGAGTAAGTCCCTGGAATCTCAGTCTCTCTTAGGCTTTCACCTGCCTGGCAGGAGTCAGCCTCATCTATCCTTTTCTTAAAGTAAGGGATATTTAGAGAGATGCATGTGCCTCAGTCCTTTCAAAGAGAAAAGCAAAGAAAAGGGCACAGGGCTGGCACTCCCATTTTCTAGTGAATTTTAAAAGATCTTTGATTTTGTGTCATATTTTGTGTACATGACAAAGTAGTAATGAAAGGAATTATATAATTTTCAGTAGTGGAGACAATTCTGTTGTGGCTTAAGGGCCAATTGGGGTGGGCCAAAGTGGGGAAATCACATAAATAAAATCAAATGGGTTGTTTCAGCAGGCAGGGCCTGGCAGGTGACTACCAGAAACCCGCTTATCAGCCTGAGAAATAACACACTGCAGGGAATTGCAGGCCACAGGGAAAGATCTGCAGTAATGCTGAACAGAGAGATATTGATGTGTGTCCTCCATCATAATGCAGTGACAAATCGGCTCTGAGCATAAGTCGTGTGAGGAATGGAGAAAGGGATGGGAGAGCCTGACAACCTAGACCAGCAGAAAGGTAGTTTCAAGTCTCAGTGTCCCCCACTGATGTGAGGAATGTTATTTACACTCCCTGTGCTTCCATGTCCTCATCTGAAAAATAGGGATAATACAGTACACACTGTGGAAAAAAAGAAATAGAAGTTATCCCATAGCCTCCATTTCATGAAGATTAAATGAGTTAACATAGAAAGCCTAAGTCCAGTTCCTAACACATAATGTTCACTAAGTATTAACTAGTATTAGTATTGCCATTTGAGGATCCTACAGAGATGTCAAATGGCCTAAATGAAGCCATGTATGTAACGTATTTGGCACAGTGCTTAAGGCATAGTAATTAAGGAAGAGAAGTTATAGAGAACCAAGCAAAAGTCTGTCTTATGTGCACATAGGCAACAAAGAGCTAACTAAAGGGCTGAAGACAAGCATGTTAGAATCAGGATACATCCCAAAGGACACAGCCTTGGCTGGAAGGACTCAGGTTGGGAGGTCAGGAACGTAGGTAAGTAGACCAGACAATGGCAGAGTTGGAATTCAGGCAGACAGACAGCAAATAGGGCAGCAACTAATTTTCGGAAAAAAAAAAAAAAAATCTGCCCCAGCCAGGAAGTCACCAATTACAAACTTCCTGTGATAAGAGACCGATTCCTAAGTCTGGCCTGGCTGTGACCTGAAAGTAAAAATAAATTTACTGGCCCCATGTCCTGTTTGGGTAGGGATACAGACAGAGCTGTTACATGCACTGCTAAATGAAAGACAGATTATTTGTCCATGTTCAAGTTCAGATTCCTGTCGTGGGATAAAGAAATGACTTCTGGCCAGGTGTGGTGGCTCATGCCTGTAATCTCAACACTTTAGAAGGCCAAGGTGGGAGAATTAGTTGAGCTCAGGAGTGCAAGACCAGCCTGGGCAACTTAGTGAGACCCTGTCTCTTCAAAAAATTAGAAAAGCAATAACTTCTGTGTTTGCTACAGATTAATAGATTAGTGACTTTTTTATTCAAGATAATTAGGCACCCATGCTGCAAACTACCCAGAAACTGTCCTCCCAGAACTGGAAACTTGCCATCAACACCAGTGTTGCAGAGAATGCAAGCTGCAGATGGGGCAGTCTTGTTAAAAGGAAGGAAATGGCAAACATCATTCTCAGCCTTGTAATAGTCTTGATGTTGACCAAGATGTTATTTAAGCCTGGAGCTCTTATTACCTTAGGAAAACCAGCACAATGAGGGTTGCTTGTAATCATGACTTAATTACCTGACTTTCAGGTTTTAAAGTTCCATGGTTTTTGTTCAGAGTGAATTTTAAATGCATTTCTATCAGCATCTACTTTAAAATAGGCAAAACATGCTAGCAGATTAGTCATCTTAGGTAGAATCTACTTTCATTTATGTTTTAGGTAGGTCAAATGAACATATATGCCAGAGAAGCACACATCATGAAATACCCTGAGGTCTGGGAAAGCAATCAAGACCATTCTAATGCTCTGAAGTAAAAGCACACCCTAATTTTGACCACAAAGTTCATTATGCTTTTCAAGGTATAGTCACTGGCCTTATGTAGCACTCCTTAAAATAAGGCCCTGACTCTGTACCTTAGAGAAGAAATCTTGGCTCTCTGGATATTTGACTTAGGTCTAATTATTATTGTGGTTTTTTTTAGAGATCATTCCAAAAATATACAACCCAAGGTTCAGATAGAACTCTTTAGTAAGGTAGGGGTGGAGGGGCAGAGGCAAATTTGCGGTTACTTGTCATGGCCAAGGGCCATGGTCTCATCAAAAACATGCACCTGTGACCCATTCATAGAATAAGATCACGGCAATTGTTACTGTCTTGATTACCATTATGTGCTCCTGCCTGTATGTCACTGGATTATTTAAAAGATAACACAGGGCTGAAAGAATGTTCATCTGATTTCACATATTACAGAGAATGGATTTAAACTCTTACGTACTTGGAAGTTTCAATGAGAATGGGGAAATTGAGCATTGGAGATAGCTTTTTGGAGTAAGATGCCCCATGAAAGTCTTTTCACACTGTGCTCTGTGACATTATGAGACCTCAGTCCTCAAGTTTCAGGGGAAAGCATAATGCTTTAAGTCACAATGGTGCTTAGAATACGAATAGGTACAGCCTTAAGTATCTTATTTAAGACTACCTTGTTTCTGCCTCCCAAAAATGTTGTAAAGTGTTCTGTATAAATGTATGTATCCCACACACACATATCCCGCATGTCTATGATAATCAAAGTTAAGATGAAAAACCCATAAAAGGTAAGAATGAGCTAAAGTAACTACAGGGCATAGCCAGATTAAATCTTACGATTTATTAAAAGCACCGACCAAGGCTAAGGTATTGGGGTGGTCACAGGTGTTTCAGGGCATCAGGAGTGAAACGCATGAAGCCCAGCTTTGCCCCATCGGCATGCTGCTGTCAAATGCAGGAAGAAAAAAGCTGACTGATGCCTCTTCATTCCAGTGTTTGATAGGATTTTTAGAGTGGGGGTATAACTTGGAGATCCAGTGTTTTCTGTACCAGGACTCACCCTTGGCGAAAGGTTTGGGCAGAACAAACCTGCTTGAGTATGCACTGTGCATGCATGATATGCCATCTAGTGGTTAAGTGAGCCTAACATGAATGAAAAGAAAAATGGTCTCGGGTCCCTCCTGCCTCTGTACTCTCCATTAGGCAACAGTAGAAATTCAATGCTGTTCTTTGGAAAAGAAAATAATTTACTTTCTTAGAAGCTGTGTTGAATACAAATTCACCTGTGACCACCCACCTTAACCTAGGTGGGTGATTTTAATGAATCATAGGATTTAATATGGCCATGCCCTGTAGTTACTTTAGTTTATTCTTACCTTGTATGGGTTCCTCATCTTAACTTTGATTATCATAGAACTATTATACATGATATGTGTATGTGGGAGGCACACATTTACGCAGAATAGTTTATAACTGCTTTTGTGACACAAAAACAAAGTAGTCTTAAATAAGATACTTAAGGCCAAACTCATTTGCGTCTAAGGAAAACATTGATATAGTAATTATTAAAGCCAAAAGTTGTACCTTGTAGTTTTGTACATGTGTTGTTTGACCTACAGGGTACTGTCTTCCATTTATTTTATTGACGTATAATTCCTATATACAATATAGTGCAAAAATCTTCAGTATGTGGCTCAATAAATGTTTATGTATGTATAAGCTTCATAATCATCACCCAGATCAAGATATAGAAGCGTTCAACCTCCCTTAGATCCCCCCCACCCCAGTCAGTCCTCCCTCAAAGATAACCACTGTGTTAGTCAGAGTTCCCTAGAGGGTCAGAACTAACAGGAGATATATATATATCTCCTATTATAAACTCCCATAATAAACTCGTGTGTGTGTGTGTGTGTGTGTGTGTGTGTGTGTGTGTGTGTGTAAGCTCCCATATATATGGAGTTTATTAAGTATTAAGAAGTATATACGTATATACTTCTTAATACTTAATAAACTCCATATATATGGGAGCTTACACACACACACACACACACACACACACACACATATATATATATATATATATATACACACACACACACACACACACACATATATATATATATGGGACTTTATTAAGTATTAACTAACACAATCACAAGTTCCCACAATAGGCTGTCTCCAAGCTTGAGGAACAAGGAGAGCCAGTCCAAGTCTCAAAACCAAAGAACTTGGATTCCAATGTTTGAGGGCAGGAAGCATCCAGCATGGGAGAAAGATGCAGGCTGGGAGCCTAAGCTAGTCTCATCTTTCCCGTGTTTCTGCCTGCTTTATGTTTGCTAGCAGCTGATTAAATGGTGCCCACCAGATTAAGGGTGGGTCTGCCTTCCCTAGCCCACTGACTCAAATCTCCTTTGGCAACACCCTCACAGACACACCCGGGGGAAACAATACTTTGCATCCTTCAATCCAATCAAGTTGACACTCGTATTAACCATCACAACCACAATCCTGAAGTCTGTCACCATAGGTTCCTAATGGCATCACTTAAAGTACACATTCCTAAAGTGCCTCCCAGAAATAATAAAATTCTGTAGTTACCATTTTAATAGCTTGTCCAAGAAAAAACAGTTTCCTCAATAGTAACATTCTGTGCCCAAACAAAGGCTCTTTCCTGGGTTTTCTGTTTTTTATTAGAGTCCCGGTGTCATATGTTCTCTCTCTACATATTATACATATTATAATATGTATAATACAATACATATTATATTGTATATGTATACGTATACATATACAATATAATACGTATATATATTGTATGTATAATATATATACAATATATTATATATATTGTAATATATAATAACCATATATTAATTCCTAATATATTGTTTAACCTACCGTGCTTCTCACTGAGAGATATATCCATTTGGTGCACTGATTGTATTTTCTTAAGTGTCCCTACAGGCAGCCAAGTCGATTTTCAAAGATATCCCATTACTTTTGAGCAGCATCTCAAAAGTAATCAGAGGTGCCACTGATTGTCATGGCAAAGCCTAATGCCGTGTTTCAGAAATTAATGTGAATGCCATGTCGCCAAAAACTGCTGTGACCTCCTGTTCAGATTAAGCCAAGCAGTAGCATCAGGCCTAGCATCATAATGGCGAGAAAGCTTCTCAACCTATCATCCAGCAAAGGTTAACTTATAATGAATGGCGTAATGTAGTCACTGTTACTATTTACACAGAACGTCTTTCTCTGTTCAAAGGAACCTCAAGTTTCTCTGAATATCAAAATGTGTAGTATGTCGAGAAGCAGAGCTAGTTTTGAAATAAAATTATTTTTATTATTCCAGAGCCGCCTTCTGCTTATTTATTAGATTGTTGGATTAGCAAACACATGGTCAATCAACAAACATGTCTAGCAAACATGTTACTTCTAGGTGTTTCACAGGGTGCTGGAGATAGAAAGTGTAAGCTGTATGAGTCCTTCCACACTACCACGGAGTTGAGCCTTGTTGTCCCATCACATGCAAACTGATGTTTAAAGAGATAACTGCTTCTCTTTAAACAAGGCAGGAATATAGGCGTTATCCTAATTTAGTCATTTTTACCATGTATTTATTAATAAGTGTTAATAATTTATTATTAATAATTTCTGGAAAACCAAACACTGCATGTTCTCACTTGTAAGTGGGAGTTGAACAATGAGAACACAAGGACACAGGGAAGGGAACATCACACACTGGGGCCTGTCGGGAGTTGGGGGCAGATGAAGGGAGAGCATTAAGACAAATACCTAATGGATGTGGGACATAAACCTAGATGATGGGTGAATGGGTGCAGCAGACCACCACGGCACATGTATGCCCATGTAACAAACCTGCAGGCTCTGCGCAGGTATCCCAGAACTTAAAGTATAATAGATAAATTTTTAAAATGCAAAAACAGTAATTTCTGGAATAAGAATAAAAACTAAATTTTTTTTTTTTTTTTTTTTTTTTTTTTTTTTTTGTGACGGAGTCTTGCTCTGTCACCAGTCTGGAGTGCAGTGGTACAATCTTGGCTCACTGCAACCTCCGCCTCCTGGGTTCAAATGATTCTTCCGCCTTAGCCTCCCGAGTAGCTGGGACCACAGGCGCATGCCACCATGCCTGGCTAATTTTTTTGTATTTTTAATAGAGGTGAGGTTTTACCGCGTTGGCCAGGATGGTCTCGATCTCTTGACCTCGTGATCCGCCCGCCTCGGCCTCCCAAAGTGCTGGGATTACAGGCGTGAGCCACCGCCCCCGGCCGAAAACTAAAGTTTTAATATTTCCTGTTATAGGACATTTTGATTATTTGCTCTTTTAAAAATACTTATAGATATTTTATGTCTATGTATTTGAAATTAAGTCTCTGACTCCCTGCTATATTCAATGACCATAGCTTCCAGAATAGTGTTAAATAATAATGATTATACTGGCTGTCCATGGTTCTCCTGATTTTAAAGGAAGTAACTCCGGTGTTTATTAATATGCTGATTTGAAAGGGTTAAAAAATCATGGTAAATCCTTTGTATTCTAATTGTTAAACATCAACAATGAGGAATTAAACATTACCAGTGTCTTTGGTGCTGTTGAAATCATTACATTTATACCAATTTGGCCTATGTAATACTAATAGATTTCCTAATATTATCCCCCTTCCCCAGAGTGAATACAACTGTATTCATGAGGTAGTATTCTTTTAATGACTTGTAAAATTCAAGTCATTAAATTCCATCCTATTGTTTTTTGAATTTTAGCATGTTTATTATGTATTACTCTTTAAAGATAAGTTTGGAGACAAACTGTTAGTGTCATTCTAGTCCATAAATAGGGATTGCAGAAATTAGGGGTGGGGAAGAACCTATTTGTCTATTTCAATTTTCATTCCCTTTTTCCTTTATTTTTTGAGACGAGGTCTCACTCTGTCACCCAGGCCAGAGTGCAGTGGCACAATCACAGCTTCACTGTAACCTGCAACTCCTGCTCAAGTGATTCTTCTGCCTCAGCCTTTCGAGCAGCTGAGAGTGCAGGCGTGTGCCACCATACATGGTTAATTTTTATTTTATTTACATAGAGACAGGGTCGCTCTGTAGCCCAGGCTGGTTTCAAACTCCTGGGCTCAAGCAATTGTCCCACCTCAGCCCCCCAAAGTGCTGTCATTACAGAAGTGAGGCACCATGCCTAGCCTCTCCTTTTTTCTCTACCTCTTATTCCAACTGCAGAATTATTTTTTTTTTCTTTCTTTTCTTTTTTTTTTTTTTGAGACAGAATCTAACTCTGTCACCCACGCTGGAGTGCAGTGGCATGATCTCTGCTCACTGCAGCTTCTGCCTACTGGGCTCAAGCAGTTCTCCTACCTTAGTCTCCTGAGTAGCTGGGACTACAGGCGCATGCCACCACACCAGCTAATTTTTGTTTGTTTGTATTTTTAGTAGAGATAGGGTTTCGCCATGTTGAAACCCTGTCTCTACTAAAAGCTGGTCTCAAACTCCTGACCTCAGGTGATCCGCCCACCTAGGCCTCCCAAAGTGCTGGGATTACAGCCAAGAGCCACCACACCCAGTCTGTTTTTTTCTTTTCTGAATTCATAAAGAACTTTCTAACCTCTCTCAAAGCTCTCATCACAGTTTCTTTTAATTAAAATTATCTATTTGTCTTCTGTTCTTATATGGGTGGTCTATGTGTTAAATTCAATAGTTTTCTCTCCCTTCCCTTTAGCCAGTAAGTGTTGTCACTTAGCCTCTCTTATAGAATCAGATTGACCCAGCAAGGTGCTGCAGTGGCAGGTGGTAGAAATGCCTGTAGGTGAGTTTCCTTGTGTGTCTCCCAACCATCCCTGGGGTAAGCTAGGAGGAGAGCAGAGAGAAAGGATGGTTCCAAAATTACGCAGGTGCTATGCTTCTCTGTGGCAGCAACATGGGGCCAGATGATCTGCGTCAACTTCCAAGTGCTTAGGAGCAGACACAGGCAGGGACCAGAGCAAAGCACTAAAACCAGCCTTTCGCGTATCTGCTCCAAGTAGCTATTCATTCTAGTTCTCTCTACAGAGAGAACTAGTTACCTCAAATAATTTTTCCTAATTCAAGTACATACTCTTACATACTCTTAAAACTAAAGACATTCCTTGTGCTCTAATCACTTTTGTCAAAAATTCTTCCAATACTCATTTCAAGGCATCACTTCAAAATGATATATTTCAATCATCAATGCTTTTCCAGAAGAAGCCTTACAAAAGTAAGGACCCTCTAATGACTCTCCTACCTGATATAAGCCTAGGTCTCACTCATATTCTAACCACTGTGTTTTGCCCTGTGCTAGGCATATGGCTCGTACTTAACTAATGTTTAGGAGTTAGTCTCTTTTCTTGCAGTTTATAGGCATTGACTGGCATTCTTCGCATTTATTTAAAGCCCAAAAGCAACTTCGAAGACCATACAGGCCTTTTAACAAGTAGATACAGAAACCAAAAAATGAATGAAAATTAATGGAAGAAATGATGGCAAAAGTGAAGGGGGAAATGTATGATCCAATAATTCCCCTTCTGGGTAAAAGCCCAAAACATATATACTCAGAGTGCTATTTGTAGACCCATGTTCATAGCAGCATTATTTGCAATGGCCAAAAGGTAGAAGCAACCCAAGTCTCTTTCAATGATAAAATATGATATGTACCACTTTAAACTTCATATGAAATCAAGAGAGCCCGCATAGCCAAGACAATCCTAAGCATGAGAACAAAGCTGAAGGCATCATGCTACCTGACTTCAAACTATACTGCAAGTCTACTGTAATCAAAACAGCATGGCACTGGTACCAAAACAGAGATATAGACCAATGGAACAGAACAGAGGCCTCAGAAGTAATTCCACACATCTGCAACCATCTGATCTTTGACAAACCTGACAAAAAGAAGCAGTGGGAAAAGGATTCCCTGTTTAATAAATGGTGTTGGGAAAACTGGCTAACCATGTGAAGAAAGCTAAAACTGGACCCCTTCCTTACACCTTACACTAAAATTAACTCCAGATGGATTAAAGATTTAAACATAAGACCTAACACCATAAAAACCCCAGAAGAAAACCTAGGCAATACCATTCAGGACATAGGCATAGGCAAGGACTTTATGACTAAAACACCAAAAGCAATGGCAACAAAAGCCAAAATAGACAAATGAGATCTAATTAAACTTAAGAGTTTCTGCATGGCAAAAGAAACAGTCATTAGAGTGATCTGGCAACCAACAGAATGGGAAAAAAATTTTGCAATCTACCCATCTGACAAAGGGCTAATATCCAAAATCTACAAAGAACTAAAGCAGATTTACAAGGAAAAAAAAAACACCCATTCAAAAGTGGGCAAAAGATATGAACAGACACTTTTTAAGACATACATGAGGCCAACAATCATATGAAAAAATGCTCACTATCACTGGTCATTAGAGAAATGCAAATCAAAACCACATTGAGATACCATCTCACACCAGTTAGAATGGCGATCATTAAAAAATCAGGAGACTCTGCCTGCTTCAGCTTCCCAAAGTGTTGGGATTACAGGAAAAATAAATAAATGATTAAAAAAATAAATCAGGAGACAACATGCTGCAGAGGATGTGGAGAAATAGGAACACTTTCACACTGTTGGTGGGAGTGTAAATTAGTTTGACAGCTGTGGAAGACAGTGTGGCAATTCCTCAAGGATCTAGAAATAGAAATTCCACTTGACCCAGCAATCGTGTTACTTGGTATATACCCAAGGGATTATAAATTGTTCTATTATAAAGACACATGCACACGTATGTTCATTGCAGCACTGTTTACAATAGCAAAAACCTTGAGCCACCCAAATGCCCATTAATGATAGACTAGACAAAAAAAATATGGCACATATATACCATGGAATACTATGCAGCCATAAAAAAGAATGAGTTCATGTTCTTTGTAGGGAATGGATGAATCTGGAAACCATCATTCTTATCAAACTGACACAAGAACAGAAAACCAAACACCACATGTTCTCATTCATAGGCAGGTGTTGAACAATGAGAACACACAGACACAGGGAAGGAAGAGCATCACACACTGGCGTCTGTTGTTGGGGGGCAAAGGGAGGGACAGCAGGGGGTGGAGAGGTTGGGGAGGGATAACATAGAAATGCCAGGTGTAGGTGATGGGGGGATGGAGACAGCAAACTATCTTGCCATGTATGTACCTAGCAACAATCCTACATGATCTACACATGCACCGCAGAACCTAAAGTACCATAAATACATACATAAATATATATGGTATATACATATAATTCAGTCTAAAGAAGGAAGGAAAATCTGACACATGCTACAACATGGATGAACCTTGAAGATAAAACAAGCGTGTGACAAAAGGACAAATACTATATGATTCTACTTTTATGCAGTACCTAAAGTAGTCAAATTCAGAGACAGGAAGGAGGGGTGGTTGATGCAGGCTAGAAGAATGGGTACAGAATCTTGGTTTTGAAAGATGAAAAGTACTGAACATGAATGGTGGTGATGGTTGCACAACATTAATGCCAATGAACCGTACACTTTAAAAAGTCAAGATGGTCAATTTCATATTTATCATAATTTTTAAAGAAGTCAATAGGGAAAAATACATTATTCAACCTAAAACCAAATGAAAGTCACACCACCAAGGTAATTCTTCAGGAAATGACATTTCTAAGTACCTGGCCAACTTTCATACCATCCTGCCAGAGAGGGTGTAGTCGGGAGATATTGTTGACCTTGTGCTTGTATGCAGTGACTAGAGTTCCTTGAAAAGCAAAGGAAAATGCCACATTCAGTAATCATGTTCTTCTTTTCCTTAGGGTGTTAAATACCACATTATTTGAAAGCTGGGAGATCGTTGGACCTTACCCTTCCTGGTGGGTTTTTAACCTACTGCTCTTGCTAGTACAAGGGTTGAACTGCTTCTGGTCTTACTTGATTGTGAAAATAGCTTGCAAAGCTGTTTCAAGAGGCAAGGTAAGCTACAACTCACTTTTTCCAATATGTCTTAGAAATGGTTGTGTTTGTAATTTCTCTGGATCAACTATTTACTGTGTCATATTTCATCAAAATTTGCATTCTTTCTTAAGAATTGAACAAAACCACCTAGAAACATAAACGAAAATGTCATTTCCTTCTCTTTTAGCGTTCCTTTGCTGGCGATGGCACCCAATGATGTGCATTTGTAATTTTAGACTTAATAACGTATTATTTGTTGTGTTCTCTCCCTCTTCCTGTCAACCTTGGACCTCCTCTGATTATATTTTTACAGAACAGAAATTTAATTACTTCTTGCCTTTTATGAGAAGGATCACTTGGTACAGTATGCCTGTTTAAACAAATCTTTCTTTCATACTGAAAAATAAATCTGTTCATGACTTTCAGCAAGATTTAGTTAAATCTGTTTGGTTAAAAATGGATTTGAGATTGATTTGAATAAAGCTTCCTAGGTCCCCCTCCCCCAATCCCTGTGTAGAGCAGAGAGACTTTTCCAGATCGTTCTCTGTGACCTTTTCTTGTTTGTTCTCTTCCTTCTGCTACCCTGGAAGGCTGGGAAGTGGAACCCTTTACATGTAAGTTTCTCCTCTGTCTCTATCCCTGTCCTGAGTGCCTCTTGCCTGTTGGAGAGGCACTCAGAGCTTTTGTTTCCGTGCATATTGTTCTGTCTAACCTATTGGTATTGGCTAGAAGCTTCGTGTGAGTTGTAGTTCCATGAACTGCAAGGGACAGCTCTGTTAGGCCCTTTGGTGTGAGCTTGTATTCTGCTAAATGTTGCATGATCCAACAGAGAGGAAGAATTTCTTTCACTGGTGTTTAATGTGTTAGCTAAAAGACAGAAATAGACCAAAGTAAAGTAGGAGAAACAGAGCTAGTTGGGGAGGGGGAAAAGGATCAACACAGAGCAGAATGGAAGCCTGAGCATCCGCATCAGCTGTGTGCCTGACCTGCCCGGGGCGACAGGGTAGTGGTACCTGACAACTCTGACTCAGCAAGGTCATCAGAGCTGGCCTCTTCTGCAGGGAAAGTCAGGGCATCTAGTCATGTCCTATGAAGCCACTTCTAAGCACCAGCTCTAATATAAATCCTATATATTTTGATCAACTAATTGTTTAGAAGCTAAAGTTCATTTTTTCTGTGTGACCTCTCACTCCTTAAAATGAACGTTTCTATTTTAAAATCTTCTTGTCCTCATTTGGATACAAATTTAATCAACATGCACAAAACTGTCAATGTATCAATAACTATGCAAGAATGCTGCTGATTCGATTACTTGTGTCCTTAATTGCATTGCTATTTCTACCAGACATGTTGCCTGCTCTTCAGCGTATTCCTTCCACTTTATGAAGAGAGTTGATGATTAATTTTATTCTAGATCTCAGGCTTCAGAATATCTTAGCTGCCCTTGCAGCTCTCACCTGGTACAGTAAGGTTCGTCTTGGCCATGGGTCATCTTTCTATGGGCTATTTTAAGATATTCTAAATTGTCCTTTCTTTGAAGGTAACGTAAGTATAGATTTTTCTAAGTGCAATTTTAAAAATCTGACTAAGCATGTAAATGTAAATTAATCACTGTCAATCTGGAGTTTTCTATTTATGACTAATGGACTTAACATAGTGGAGCTTTGCTATAATGCTGGCTTTGTGACTCACAGTGTTTAAGTTCAGTTATCTTTATCTAGCCATTTTGGAGTCTGAGTATCTAAATCTTTTTGGAGATGGCCTCTGTGAGTTTAGTCCTGTCTCAGAGGGCATTGGAGTGAGGTTCACTTTTGCGATATTTACGTCATCACCACTGGTTGGCATAAAGCAGTACTTCTCAGCTTTTACTTTCTCTGACCCCACCCACCTGAGAGATACGACCTTCTCCCCAGGAACTGTAGTTTCTCAAATTGGGCAGCGTGGAGGGAGTCTAGAGTTCTCATGTTAGAGTGTAGTGGTAGCACAGAGAAGATGTGATATGGGAAAGCCCCGGTTAATTCTGCCATACCTCCCAAGAGACTTTGCCAACCTCCCCAGCCCTCCTGTAAGAATCACAGGAGGACCAGATTGGGGAAATTCCTATGAAGGGACGCCACCAGGTCTCTTTTGTCACGCCACTGAAAAATATAAGCAGTGATCAAAAATCTTAAGGCCTGCTGAGTAAAAATGGTTACCCGAATTTAGACTTACAGAATAGGAGGTTCAAACTGTTTTTATATTAAAAGCCGTATTTTCTTAATTTCCCCCCAAAAATTACTTCCTTGCTAGACAGTAGGATTTTTGTCAGCCTTTATGGTAATGTACAGATTTAAATCGTCTCACCTTATTTTGACCTCCATGTGACTTAGTGAGATTGAATGGAGGATTGAAGAGATTTGGCAGGATGGGAGCTAGTTCTTGATGATCTACTCAGATTTTCCTCAGGAAATATTTTAAGCTCCACCCCACCCAGCAGGTTCTTAAGATGCCTCCTGGCCAGGTGCGGTGGCTCACACCTATAATCCCAGCACTCTGGGAGGATGAGGTGGGTGGATCACCTGAGGTCAGAAGTTCCAGACCAGCCTGGCCAACATGGTAAAACCCTGTCTCTACTAAAAATACAAAAATTATCCAGGTGTGATGGAGCACACCTGTAATCCTAGCTACTTGAGAGGCTGAGGCAGGAGGATCACCTGAACCCAGGAGGCAGAGGTGGTGGTGAGCTGAGATCATGCTACTGCCCTCCAGCCTGGGTGACAGGGCAAGACTCTGACTCAAAAAAAAAAAAAAAAAAATGCCTCCTGCTGCCATTTGTTGTGTGACATATAAAACAAAATTCTAATTATAGCATACAAAAAATAAAAATATAATCATAAAACAATGCATTACAAAGCCAAGTTGGGATTTTTTTTTTTTAACCAATGTTCTGAGCTAGTAACTGTCTCCATTGGTGTGGTTGAGAGGTGACTTTAAATTATTCTCAAGGAGAATGTGATCATCAATGAGTAAATTGACCCATTTGTACCAAATTCCTTTGATGCCATTCCAGTGGCACAGTATGCTACTTTTTGAGTAAAAGCTGAATTCATGGTCTAGTACATTCTCAATATGGAAAGGTAGCTTAAAGAGCTCAGAAGTCTAGCCCTCCATGATACTTACATTCCTTCATAAATGACTTTGTCACCTACATTTTGTCCCTCCAGTGAAGGGGAACTTATTGGTATGGCAATGTTCTCAGCCTCTTAATTTTTTTAACATTGGGATCTGTTTACCTTTGTGTATGACTGCATGTGCTTCTAGCATGCTGTACCTTGATGATTTCTTAGGTGCTGGTTATACTCACCTGCTTCTACTCCACAGGTGTCCAAGGATGATCGAAGTGATATTGAGTCTAGCTCAGATGATGAGGACTCGGAACCTCCAGGGAAGAATCCCCACACTGCGACAACCACCAATGGCACCAGTGGCACCAACGGGTATCTCCTGACTGGCTCCTGCTCCATGGATGATTAATTACTCAAAACTACAAGTCCCAAGAAAAGTGAACTATTTGTTCCTGGAAGTATTTAATAAGTTGCAAATGCAGTTCCTTTCATAATATCTCAGCACCAGAAACAAAAATTAAGATTATCAAAGCATTTTGAATAGTGCACTGCCATGTGTCCTGTCTGTGAATGAAGAATTATCATTCTATGTAGGCATGCTGTATGTAATTGACACAGGGAACAGTATTTGCATTTGTACTGTCTTAGAATATTATTTATTTTTTGTATTTGTAAATCTGTGGACAAAAGATGGTTTCCTCACTCCTTTTACTCACTGGGCTCATGACAGTGAAGGAGATGCTCCATCTGCTTCTCCCCCTTTCTCTTCCTGTAGTCCAATGTGCTATGAGCATCAGCTTACTTTGTCACTTAGAGCAAGGAAAACCCAGTGCAAGATTCTCGTTCAGCTCTAAATAGGTTTGCTTTGTGTTACAGTGCCCATTTTGAAATTGCCTATACAGTCTCAGTGACCATTTAAACCGAACGAACTAGGTGTTTAATTTTCACTCTTCATGGTCGATTAGCAGTTCAAATTAAAGAAGATGGTTATTGGAGGACATTTTTGAGTGGTTTTTATATTGCTTTGAAATAGATTTCATTTCTTGTGCACACAGCCAAGATTTCTTCAGTGGGTGTGATAGCTAGTTGAGGGTTAACCTTGTAGGTTACAGTGTATGTTTGTTTTTCTCTAAGTTGAGGTCAGTGCTCTGATTCTGAAGGAGGATTTTCTCTGAAGCTTATAGTTATAAACAAGGAAATCACTGTTAAGAATGGGAATTTGTCCTGTGTTCTGGGAATAACATAAAGAGAGCAGCTGATTACAGCCAGGCTTGCCACTACTCTATAATTAGTGCAGTTTTCTGTCATGTTATAAAAGAAAGAAGCTAAGTATATTTGGGGACAAAAAAATCTTTCAAGAGTTGATAAAGATTACCTCTCCAGTGCAAAGCACTTTAATGCAACCAGCGTTCAAGAAAAAGCCCTATCTAGTACTTGATGTCGATGTTTTTATTTTGCTGAGCAAAATAAAGCCAATGGGAGAAAGTCTATTTTACCCTTTGCTTTTCTCCTTAAACATAATGCAAATGACTTTCCTGTTACTAGACACGGAGCAGCATTACACTCCGATGCTTCTTTGAAGACTTGTTTGGTTTCCAGGAGTTTTTTTCAAATGGGGCTATTTCTGGAAAAATGAAAAATTCTATTGGACAATGGCAATATCAACCAGGAAAATTACTGAAGAATAAGCTTCCATAAGTCTCCTACACAGCAGCGTTATTTATATACAGATAAGAAAACCATACATAGGCCAAAGATTTTATCTCTTCTAACTTTTAGTAAGAGGAAAAAGGGATTATAAATCCTTCAGAAATCAAGAAGGCCATCAACCTAAAACAGGAGTCCCAAACAAAAAAGCCGTTATATAAATGTGTGAATCAGGGTGGTGAAGACAACAGCAGAAATACTAACAAGTGTGCAGAACTACCAGAGTGTGTATATCCTGCTTAGAACCATTCACATTTGATTCTTTGAAAAAATTAAGGCTCTGTGCCCACAATTTGCAGCCTGCGGGTTAATAGTTAAAAGAATGCTCCCAAACAAAAAATTATTACTGTAGTATATCTTATCCCACTTATTTACAAAATAATATGTTTCTGTTGTGGTCCATAGTAATAATTGAAGAGGCTTAAAAATCCGTCTGCTTGTTTATTGAGAAAACGATGCAAATAATTCTGCTTGTAGAGCGCAGATATTTTATTTCACAACACAGACATATGTCTAGGAGTGTAATTTGTGGGTGGCTGAGTTTGTAAAAACAATCATAGAAGTACTTGTCATCAGAACATCTGCTAAAATGCAGGTGTGTATATATATATATATATATACATATATATATATATATATAAAGTAGCTGAAAATTTTGAGAAGGTGAAAGTTTGGTAATTAAAACATGAACGTATTTAGCTTGCTTTAGTGTCTGGAGCAAGTCCTCTCAATGGGTAAAATTAACTTTAGGGATCCACAGTCTTGATTATATGACACTTGAGCACAGAAGAATTTCAAAGAGATCAGCTTATAAATGAAAGGTTTAGAAGAATTGCACAAAATGAAGTCAATTGGATCTGTCATTACCAAAGACAAATCTAAATAATCATGCCCGCCCCCGTGCCTCTCCCCCCAAAGAAGTTCAGTAGAAGGAGAACTGGGACCACCTGGAGCCTCTCTAACTGATGGCATTAACACAGTCCTGTATGTTATCTATAGGTTTTTATTTCATTTTGCATTTTAGGGCAGAGTTCTTTTGGGCTAATTAAAATGGGGTTTGCAGGCTTTTCATGGTATAGAATAATATATCTCTGTCTATAGCTTTCCTGTGGTAGCCTGAGAAGGCTGAGAGAGAAAAATACATGCAGTTTCTCATCCTCCCTGTGCCAGGCCATAGTTTTGAAGTATAGTTTGTAAATTCAACTATAGGTTAGTGAGAGTGTTGTTTCTCGCTGATTAACTTAGCCTGTGTTGATATCTCCTTCTTCCTGGTCACCTTCAAACCTTCCCAGGGCACAAAGAAGTATGTAGAAAGGATTCGAGAATAAGTAATACTTTATTCTCCAATGTGAATAGCTTTTCTGGATCTCTTAGTGGGGGGAAAGTAGAAAATTGAGAATTTGGCCTCAGGTCAATAAATGATATAAAATATGTGTTCTTTGTATATATATGTATGTTTCTCCAAAAAGTGATAAAAGCAAAATATCACTGACTCATCCTTACCAATATTCTTTTCATAAAACCCATTCCCCAGGTACAATAGAAACTTCCTCCTTGTTTGTCAGCCTCCTGGTCATGCTCCTCGCACACGTGAAGGTAGTAGAATCTTTTCAGCCTCTTACCAGAGAGCTAAATATGGCTAAGTGCAGGTTATAGAGCACTTAAGGTCAACATAGAAGCCAACTGAAGTTCACTTTTCCAAACTTGGTCCTGTGGATGTTGCACATAGGGAAGCAACTATCAGCATTTGGATTATTCAAGTGTATGTGTTAAAAATGCAAATGCTTGCTGCTTTACCCTAGGGTTTTATTAGCATCCTACTTCTGCTGGGCTGCCAGACAGATGGCATCCAGAGGTCTCATCACATAATGCCACAGGCGTCTGGTCCAGGTAAACAAGGCAGAAAGGGTAGGCAAGAAGCAAGATAAAATCAGATCACCTTGGATCAGAATGGTGGGTGAACCTCCACATGTCCAGTTCTGTTGCCAGACTTTCCATTCTGAGTATTTGATGGAGTTTGAATTTGAGCAAACTGAATGCCTTCATCTTAGGTAGAAAGGGCCTGAATCTTCCACTTTGTATTCAAACCTCATTGTTATTTAGCCTAAGTAAAAAGTGAGATTGCATTTCCGTTTACCTGAGTTTGCTTTAAAGAGCTTTTCAAAGAGAGCTTTATAGACATCCACGATTGACCCTAATCTCTTCATGATTTTGCATTAATAGTTGTTTTGTCCCTTTCCTGGAAACATTAATGCCAAAGTTGCCTGAACATTTGAGTGTTTTTCTTAATTTGAAGTATAAAAATTATAAAGAATAAAAAAAATTATGAAGAATAATTCCAAAGGTATTAAAAGATTGTTTATCAGTATATGTGGTGATGTCATTATCTCCAGAGAGGCTTTCGAAATAAAAAAAAAAAAAAGGTTAAATGTTTACATTTCATGTGCTATTTGAGGTCTTCGGGTTCTGATTAGCTTACTTTTTTTTCTTTTGCCTTTGGCTGATTTCTGCTTTGTAGATAAATAATAGCCCTGAAATGTTTCTAACATTCAAATAAGAAAAAAATCAAATTGAAGTCAGCCTGCTGGAAAAGTGATCACATTGTACTTCCAGCAACTTGTATGGAAAGAGAAATTGCAGTGAGCCCCAGTTACTCCACTAGCCACTAGCATACTGTCCATGGAAGGAAGAATAATCAACAGTTCAATCATCACAAGCCACCCTTGAAGGAAATGCAGCAAAATATTCTTAAATGAAGATATTGCAGCCCCCAGAGATGGTGAAGTTTTCTTTTGGCAAAATGAAATTGTGCCATTCTCAAATCACCCCATAGTGATGAGCTGACTGGTTCACTGGCCTCATTTAAGCTCTTCATAGTTTGGGGCCAGAAAACTGGTTCAGGGGCCAGAAAAGGGCTCTGTGGTTTGCCTTTGTGTGTACTGTCCCCTCCCCACCTCTAGGGGGCACTCAGTAGCTGCTGAGAAGGCCCATCCACGCTGCTGCTGGAACCCCTCTAATTAAACACTTAGATATAGTGTTTACTGATGCTTGTTTTCATGAAGAAAACTGTATTGGAGAACATACAGCATCATGAATATTTTTAATAGGCTCCACAGACACCCAAAGGAGAAGCCTAGTCTTTTCCAGGTATTTTCAACTTGACTTCAACACAAAGCCTTTGAGAGGAATGCATTACCACATGGCCACATGCTAAGACCCCACAATATCTAAGAAAGTATCTGCAGCCAGATAGTACATGGTATCTCCACAAAACTAGGCATTCTGGAGATTGCCCAGAAAGGGATGGGAGGGGACAGTGTCTCTGTCTCGCTTATCTCATGCATTCACATTCCTTTCAGCCTCCTGGAACTCCTGATAAAAGGAAGCCGGGTATTGACATTTTTTAGCTATTGATTTCCCAATAGCTTGTGGATCAGTTGTATATCCACACTTCCTTCTCTGCCTAATTCCGTTTTTCTGGAAAAAAAAAAAAATGTATCATGCCCATATGTGTTTTCTTAACACAGGTTCGTGAAAGTTTGGCTTCGTAGTTTGGTGTCTGTTGCAGGGCCTAGAAACCACGGAGAAACAACTATTGAGATGGTTTCTGTGTTCAGTGAAAAATTCTATTTTGTTGAGACATTTTTATCTTTATTATCCACAGTAATTTTTTAAAACTGTCATCGTGAACCTACCCTTAAAAAAATAAGATTAGCTGCAAAAAAAGAAACTAGCCATGGAATAGGAACAGTTATGTGATGATTCTGGAACTTTAACTTAGAGCTTCATTAATTTAAGAGTGGAAAACAACCTCTGAGCTTGATTTCCCAAAGTTTCATAAAGCCCCTAAGCTCATGATTTTCATCAACTCTTTGCCCACATAGTCATTTACCTCCATAGCCACTTGTCATGGAAGGGGTGGTGATGTTTGGATTTGATTTTTTTCAACTTGCAGTGAGAAATAGGATAGTTAACAAAACCTTACTTGTTTTCTTAAGACAATTCAGTGCTTGAGCATCTCTGTCAGAAATGGAATGAAATACTGTTAGCCAATTAGAATTATTTTGTGTATTGTTATTGTGTTTTACTGATTTTTATATGAAAATATAAGTATTCATTCTTGATTTCTGGAAGCAATCGTAATTATGAGGATCATTTTACTTTGGAAACACTTTCATAATAAAGATAAGTATTAAGAGTTCAGTGTAAGTGCCCTTTACTGTAAATGCTAACCAGCTCGTGTGGGTAAAACATCACATCTCACTGAATGAGGTTAATAAAGGCTCACACCATTCCAATAGGTTATTACAAGCCTCCTCAAATCCCAGTATCACTCACTGAGAAAGTAATGTTACATTAACTTGGATATAGTATTTCTTTGAAAATTAAGATTAAACCCTCAATTATAAATTTTATGTAGCACTTTATTCTGGAAAAAATATGATTTATATAGATCATCTGAAATATATCAGATTATGCTTATTTTTAAAACAATTTTAAAAGAGGCGCTTAGGATAAACAACCCAAAGCACAACACGGAATTCCCCTTCTCTGTGTATGCCTGCCTCCTCAGAGCTCGGCCCACAGCATCTTCTCTTGGTTTGTGCCTCACTTTGTTAGAACTTCTCTCCATCTTTCTCTGTCTTTCCTGGTAAATACTGTCTTTCTCAATCTGCTCTTCTACTCTAAGCTTATGTCATCTAGTATCTCAAAAGCCATAAAAATAGCACAAATTCAAACAGACACCCCACCACTATCACAAGTATAAAAAATAAAGCAGACACCCTATTAAAATCTTATAAATATAACCACCCCCGACAATAGAATAACTCATGCTGATTTCAAGCATGAGTTATTCTAGTAAGTTAAACCACCAACATTCCTCTGAGACACAAAAATATAAACTATGAAAAAATGTACTTTTTTGGAATCCATGAATTCTTCAGTTCTGTAAACATAGCATAATCCAATGCTATGAGCATTTGTCTTAGTCTGCTTTCTGCTGCTGTAACAGAATACCACACACTGGGTAATTTATAAAGAATAGAATTTTATTTGGCTCATGGTTCTGGAGCCTGGGAAGTCCAAGAGCATGGTGCTGGAAATTGGTGAAGGTCATTGTGAGGAAGGAGACCCCTAATCCTCTGAAGCTTCTAAGAGCCCTTCCCCCTAGACTTCTACATTGCATTTTAGTAGGAGAAGTAAAGGCTGGCAGACCCGGGCACCACCCTTAGTCAAACTCCTATAGATCATAGACATGGTATGGAGGAATCTTTCTAGAAGGCATTGTTTTTACTTAAACACGATCCCACCTCCACCTAAGTCAAGGTACCCCACGGCTGCTTCATGGATCAAGACCCTTTGACGTGTAATTTCTAGAGTTGTAAGCCTTTAAAAGGGCAGGGATTTTCTTTGTTAGGGAAGCTCAGCTGTTGGGCAACTATGCCGCCGCTGCTCCCAGCTGAATACATTGCCCCTTCTTTCCCAGTTCAGTGTTTCAGAGGTTTGTTTTGTGGCCTTTCTTGCTTCAATCGCATGGTGGAAGGTGCCACATAGGATAGCAAGTGTGCTAGACAGAGAGGAAACTGGGCCAAACTCATCCTTTCATCATCCTGAAATAAAAGCATTAATCCATGCATAAGGACAAGGTCCTACCTTAATACTTGAGTTTTGGAGAGGGCATTCAAACCATAGCAGTATCTCTCCCAAGTAGCCAAAATGCAGCTCGCCTTTCCTCTAGGCCCCATTGCTTACTACTGGGGCTGCCATATCCAACCTAAGCATCTGTATTCCTGCCTCCTAATTCTGTTTCTACCAGCCATGGACTTGCTTCAGTGGGAACAGTAGCAACAATGCTAACAACACCGAGAGATGATAGGACAAAGAAGGAGAGCTGTGTAGCAAGATCTACTGGGATGCTGGGCGGCCCCTCAGAACCAATCGGCATGATAACTGGAGCCTGGGACCCACACCCTTGATTATTCCCGAAGTGCTGGAGCATAAAAAAAACAAAAGTTCTATTATTCCTAAACAGTAAAATTTAAAAATTTTTAATTAAGAAAAAATTTTTTTAAGGACAGGGTTTTTCTCAGTTGCCCAGGTTAGAGTGCAGTGTTGCACTCATAGCTTACTGCAGCCACAAACTCCTGGGCTCAAGTAATCCCCCACCTCAGCCTCGCAACTAGCTGGGACTATAGGCACATGCCACCACACCCAGTTAATTTTTTAAAATTTTTCGTAGTGGTAGAGTCTTGCTATGTTGCCCAGGCTGATCTTAAACTCCTGACCTCAAGCAATCCTCTCACCTTGGCCTTGATGTGCTGGGATTATAGGCACAAGCCACTGCACCCAGCCTGAAATTTTAAAATTATATAAAGCCTGCCTTAGCCAAGGTCCAGGTGGGAACCAGAGCACTGTCAGATGGTTACATTGAAGAAACTTTAATAGAAGGATGACTTTACAGAGGCATGGGCTGGATTACATCAAACAAGGGAGAGTGAGGCACCCAGAGGCTAGCCAGTATGGGAAGCCTTTACCACCTCTGGGCTGTAACCAGAGGCCAGCGAGAGGGGCTAGTGTGGAGGAGAGGCCACCCTTTGGGGGATGTAAACCTGGGTGGAAAGAAAATACCCCGATGTCTCTTTTCCTGCTTTGTTGTGCCACCCATTGGCTGGACTCAGCAGAAAGCTGACAGTGCAGAGCCCAGGAGATGTAGGCTACAGGGTTCAGCCTCCCAAGGTGCAGAGCAGAGCTGACAATAGATGTGGGAGAGCAAACAAAATAAGCAGTATAAAGCCAGTATTCCTAAAGCCTCCCATAGAGTCTGGCATGTAATAGGGCACAAGAAATGTTTGTCGAAGAAACAAATGAACCCAGTTACAAGAAAACCTATAAAAGATGGGAGCTGTCAGCAATTAACGTTCCATCTGCTAGGAAACAAGCAGGAGACAGCACTTTGTCTCTAACTCTTTCTGAACTCAGGGTTTCCCTGTGTGGGTTCCAGCTTCTCTCACTGGTGTCCCTGGCACAGAAGCTGAGGGGCTTTATGGCAGGCTTGGATAAGGGAATTTGGCACCAGCATCCCAGGCCCAGGCATCACAGGAAAGAGATGCAAGACTGAGACCAGAGAATTGACTAGAAACGAGGCAAGAGAACCTGAAGAAAGAAGACATGAAGAACTAGAGGATGAATGAAACAGCTGTGAAGCAAAAATGAGACAAGAAGTTCTGTGCGCCAGCATTGATGACTACATTTTGAAGCAAATCTTCAATTAAGAAGTTCATTTTTAGGCCGGGCGCGGTGGCTCAAGCCTGTAATCCCAGCACTTTGGGAGGCCGAGGCGGGTGGATCACGAGGTCAAGAGATCGAGACCATCCTGGTCAACATGGTGAAACCCCGTCTCTACCAAAAAATACAAAAAATGAGCTGGGCATGGTGGTGCGTGCCTGTAATCCCAGCTACTCAGGAGGCTGAGGCAGGAGAATTGCCTGAACCCAGGAGGCGGAGGTTGCGGTGAGCCGAGATCGCGCCATTGCACTCCAGCCTGGGTAACAAGAGCGAAACTCCGTCTCAAAAAAAAAAAAAAAAAAAAAAAAAAAAAAAGAAGTTCATTTTTTTTAACTTACTGAATAATGGAAAATATTTGCATAGCCAAAGATAAACAGCAAAGGCTCAGGTCCCTGGCTGCATAATGCAGTTATTCAAAAAAGCCCACTAGGTGCCAGGAATTGTAGACACTAAGGACGGAATGATGAATAAGACAGATATGGTTTCTGCTTCTGTGGAACTTACAATAAAGGGAGGGGAAAAAAGGAGTTGCACATCATATATCATCAGGGAAATGCAAATTAAAACAGCAGTGGGATACCACTACAAATGTCACACAGAGTGGCCAAATTCCAGACAACTGACAATGCCAAATGTTGACAAGCACGTAGGGGAACTCTGCTGATCGCCGGTGGAAATGCAAATGGTTCAGATGCTTTGGAAGACAGTTTGGCAGTTTCTTATAAAATTAAACATTCTCTTCCCATATGATCCAGCAATCTTACTCCTTAGGATTTACCCAAAGGAGTTCAAAGTTATGTCTGCACAAAAACCCATACATGGATGAAATTTGCACATGCATAGCAGCTTTGTTCATAGCTGCCAAAACTTGAGAGCAACCAAGATGTCCTTCGGCAGGTGAACGGATAGGCAAACTGTGGTACATCGGGACAACAGAATATTATTCAGTGCTGAAAAGAAATGAGCTCTCAAGCCACAGAAAAGATGTGGGGAAACTTAAATACATGTTACTTAGTCAAAGAGCCAATCTGAAAAGGTTATATATTGTATTACACCAACAATATGACATTCTGGAAAAGACAAAACCGTGGAGATAATGAAAAGATCAGTGGTGGCCAAGGACTGCAGGCGAGAGACAGATGAACAAACAAGAATAGAAGATTTTCAAGGCCAGGAAACTACTATGAATGATACTTTAATGGTGGATAAATGTCATTATACGTTTGTCCAAACCCACAGAATGTACACCACCAAGAGTGAACCCTCATGTAAACTGGACTCTGGATGATAATGATGCATCAATGGAAGATCATTTGTAACAAATGTACCATGGGTGGGTGATGTTGATAACGTGGGAGGCTCTGCATGTGTGGGGGCAGGGGGGTTTATGGGACGTTTCTGTACCTTCCTCTCAATCTTGCAGTGAACCTAAAACTGCTCTAATAATAAAGTATTTTTAAAAAAGAAAGAAACAAGGAATATGAGTTTGCTAGGGCTGCCATTACAAAATACCACAGACTGGGTGGCTCAGAACCATGAGAAAATAAATTCAATAATAGAGTGTATGTTCTCACAGTTCTCGAGGCTGTAAGTCCACGATCCAGGTGCCATCAGGGCTGATTTCTCCTGAGGCCTCCCCTCCTGGTTTATGGATGGCTCCTTCTCACTGTGTCTTCACATGATTCTGTGTATGTCTGTATCCTAATCTCCTCTTCTTCTAAGGAATCCAGTCATACTGGATTGGGGCCCACCCATATGACCTTATTTTACCTTAATCACCTCTTTAAATGTTCTACATCCAAATATTGTCACCTCCTGTGGTAACAGAGGTTAAGGTTTCAACAAGAATTCGGAGGACACAATTTCAGCCCTTAAAACAAGGCAATTTCACATAGTGACAAAGTGATACAGCACAGCCGAGCTCCTGGCTAAAACTCACCCTTACGCCTTGAACCTCAACCCTAAGTGAAAATAGCTGACCCCATTTTTCCGCCCAAATGTTGCTTTTTTGGCCTGTCACACCCCTATCCTGTCCCCATAAAATGACTTCAGCTGGCAGAGCAACGCAAGAGGCTGAGCGTTGGAGATACAAGCAGCTTGTATTTGGGATACAGGCAGTGTCGGAGATACAGGCGGCCGAGTGGTGAGCAGAGAAGCAGCAACTCAGTGCTGGAGACTACAGGTAGATGCTGCTAACTTCAGACGGTGCAGCCTCAGGGAAAGATCACCTTGTTTCTGCACCACCCCCTTTCCAAGTCTCTATCCCACTGAGAGCCACTTTTGTCGCTCAGTAAAATCCTCTGCATACACCACCCTTCAATCTGAAGTGAGAAGTTTGTGAAAAATCTCCTGATTGCCCGACTAACCGCCACTATCTGCTTCTGTACGCTCGCTTCCTGCTTGCTTACTAGGAAGTCCCTTGAGAAATTGCCACATTGCCTAAAACCTTGAATTACTACCCCCGCCCCTAATCTATAAAAGCTGTGTGCTGTTCCAGGCTGGGGTTCCAGACCTTTGGGTACAAACCTGTCTGGGCCCGCTGGCATAATAAACTATGTTCCTCTGACCCTGAGTGCTATTTGGGTTTCTTGTCAGGTGAAATTCTTCCACAACAAATCCATTTGTGTGACCTGATTCTTCCTGGATGCTGGACAAGAACAGCGTGCTGAGAGGGCAGGAGCTTGGATGCCACTGCAGGGCCCACACAGAGCCTGCTCTTGCCAGAGAGGAGCAACCAGCTAGTTCCAGCGTTCAGCAGGCTGAGTGAAACAAGTCACTCCAGTTCCTGCCCATAAAGGGGGTCAAGGGAACAATCCTGTCTCAAAAGGACAAAAGTAATGAAGAAATAAGGTGATTGCCAGGGCTCTACAGATTGGGTGGTCACAGGCACCTTATGGACAGGTGATCGGAGCTAAGACCTTACTGACAGGAGCAGCCAGAGGGGGAACCTTGCATAGGAGTGATCCAGGCAGAGGCAGCGTGAACATCATAGACAAAGGCTGCAAGGTGGGAGTATGCTTCTAAATTCAAGGAATGGCAATAAGGCCAGCGTGGATAAAGCATAATGAACAAAAGAAGGGTGCGGGATCTGATACTGAAAAGTTACCAAGGGACAGATCATAAAGGGCCCATATCTATCCCTGTGGTAAGGAGGGCAAGTTTTAGGCTAAGAGTAATGGGAAACATTTCAGGGATTTGAGAAGGGAGTAGCATAATCATATTGGTTGTCATCTTTAATAACAGAACATGAGCTAAACAATGGCCATCCTAACTGTAACTGGAAAAAGTCTTCTCAAACCCTTAGTGTGTCAGTAGTGTCTGCATTCCATGACAAGGCAGGAAAATGGGCACATGGCCATGGGAGAATATAAAAGATTATACATTACTGAAGATTTAACTCTCAAGCAACAAAGTAAGTTCTGATGGAGAATGAGAGGTGGAATGTTTTGCTGTAAGTGTTATACTGGACCGAGCATAGAAAATTAGCACCAAGACAAAAGTATGCCAGATTGCAGGGTCATTTATTATGCCCACGACCAGAGGACTCATGTCTCTCCAACCTGTGGTGTCGAAAGGAGGGTGCCAAGACTTTTTATACCCGAAAAACCACCTTGGAGGTGGGGGTGAAGAGCAGGGATGGGGATGAAAAGGCTTCAGACATTCCAAGGGCTAGTGGATTTTGTAAATCATCTCCTGGGCAGAGACGAGGGCTCCAGATATTCCAAGGGCCAGGGGACTCTTGTCATTCCGTTTGTTACTTAAGTGTTTTACAGAAGTCAAGATAAACATTTGTTTACACATTATCTGGGTAAGGTGGAAATCACAGACCTTAGTTACTTATTACAAGTCCCAGGGGCCAAGATGGCATTAGTTTGGGCTGCTTAGTCTGGCAATTGCCGGTAAGCAAAGGCTAGCAATTCCGGCAGTTACTGATAAGAAAAGGTAAGCAGCTTTACATAGTGGCTAATTTGCAGAGCAAACTAGCAGTTTTATTTACAGTAGCCAAGGCTAGCAGTTATTGTGAGGAGAATGGGGCAGCCATTACAACTTATTTTAAAAAACAGTTTTTTCTTTTATAATATGATGTTGTTCAGGCTCTAACTCTAGGCCAGCTACAGCACAATATCACATAAGTATGCTGAGATCTGGGACAGGAAATGCCTCCAGGTCACTTCAAGAAAAGCAACTTGAAAAAAATAGGAGAAATTGTCAATCATCAGCCAGAGGAGATCCTTAGGTAGGAAGGCAAACTTCTTGACTAAAGGCAGTTCTTTTCCATTGTTTTGTTACCACCTTTCTGTAGTTCAAAGGCACCTAGTGGACTGCGAATTGATACATGAGAGCAATTTCCAATGCACCTCTCTGAAGGAGGAGAGAAGCCAAAAGTGACAATACTCTGATTGTTGATTTCACAACTGCTAGTTGCATATGAATGACCCTGCCTGGTTTAGCATCACACTACCACCCAGGGAGGAGAGAGCAGGAAGAGAATCAACCTTGGGTTTTCCTACTGTGCATCAGGCATCATGCTGGGCACAAAACTACCTGAGTCAAGCCACTTATCCCCTAAAAGGAAAACACATTTTATTCTCGTTATACATGATAGTTATGTTCTACAAAGGCACTGCAAGCACTGAATTAGCCAATGCTGGATCCTAGAAGAAATACAAGATTAGGTTCCCAGGACCCTCTGGTCGCATTTCATCAATTGATTAATACATAACCTTGCTTTATTTGTATTTGTTTAAAAACTTCACATTTAATCTGTATTATTGGTCCATTACCATTGAACTCACAGCCAACTGCACTATAACTCATTCCTGAATGAAGCTTATCAACACATGTATTTTTGTAACTGCCCAGTGGGTTCTCCTTACTGGCTGCCCAGCTAGAGCTGATTTATCAAGATAAAGGAATTGCAATTGAGAAAGAGTTTAATTCACACAGAGCTGGCTGAATGGAAGACTGGAGTATCATTATGTAAATCAGTCTTCCTGAAAATTCAGAGGCTAGGGTTTTTTCAAGGATAGTTTGGTGGGCCAGGGAATGGGTGCTGCTGGTTCATTTGTGATGCAATCATAGAGGTGTGGAAAACGGTCCTTGTGAGTGCTTAATTTGCTTCTGGGTGGGGCCACAGGATCAGTCCCCTCCTGAGTAGGGCCACCACCTGGGTACCTGAGTGGGGCCACCACCTGGGTACCTGAGTGGGGCCACAGGCAGATCCAGCTGGAGACATTAGTCATCAGAAGTGCAATAACATGAAAACGCATCTCAAAAAGCCAGTCTTATGTTCTACAAGACAGATGCTATCTGCAAGAGTAATTGGGGAAGTTGCAAATCTTGTAACCTCCAGAATAATTGTTGGTAATCCTTTATGTCGACACCTTAGCAGAATTTAGGCTCCTCTCATCCTCCTAACCCGATATTCTTTCATTAGCTTTACAAAGCGTGGTTTAGTTTTGGGGAATGGCTATTATTTAAACTCTAAACTAAATGTCTCTCAAGGTTAGCTTGTCCCAAGCCCAAGGAATGATTAAGGGCAGTTTGGAGGTTAAAGGCAAGATGGGGGTTAGATCAGATCTCTTTCACTGTTATAATTTCCTCACTGTTATTTTGTAAGGGTGGTTTCATTTTCTCCATAGGCACATCACAGCTTTCTTACACTTGAGCACCTTAGACAGCACTTCAGCACTACACTTGACGGCCATTTTAAACAGCAAAATCACCAACAAAAAGCACAAAGATGCAAAAGTCGTGTCACTAACAGACTACAAAAGGGCTATTTGTTTACAGTATGAGTTGAAAGAAGGCAGCACAGTGCCTTGTTCAGCCCCAGTTGAGAATGTGTGCGCTGAGTGACTCCAGATTTGCTCCACAGAGGACTATAATAGCTGCCTGTGTTTGTCAGGGTTCTCCAGAGAAGCAGAGCTGTCATAGTAGGCAGCTAGTCAGGCATGAGTAGGGCAGAAGAGGGCCACCCCCGAATCAGGACTGTCAGACGACAAGCAGGTGATAATCAGGTAGTTGTTACACTGTTTCTTTAAACTAATTAGTCAAAGTGGTGCGGAGGAAAGCCAGTCTCCAAACAGACAAATCCTGAAACTGGTTATCAGCAGCCTCCTGATAAGATCTTAGGACTTTGGTGAGTGGGCTCAAGCATGCTTAGTAAGAGGCAAAATGGTGGAGTTTAATTATTATATGACCCCTAGGAGCATTCAACTGGTGAGGGAAGAAGGCCTCAAGTGGGCATGCAGACAACTCCAATAAACACGCTGCGAGTGCAGCCCCGCCCAAGTGCTAGGAGGCACTGCGCATGCAGACAGCTCACCGCAAAGGACGAATCGGGAGAAGGGACGCAAGACCTCCAAAATATACCAACATACAAACCCCCAAGTCAAAGTTCAAACCAGGCACTTGATTTCTCAAGTTGCTCGCTTGGCCCTCTTCCAGGTAACTTTGCTTTCATTCCTGTGCCAAAACTTTTAGATAAACTTCACTCTTGCTCTTAAAAACTTGCCTTGGTCTCTCACTCTGCCTTATGCCTCTGCAGTCAAATTCTTTCTTCTGAGGAGGCAAGAACTGAGGTTGTTGCCAGCCTGTACATGAGGGAATATGTTCTCTTTCTGGGGGGCGCAGTTTTAAGGGCAAGAACCTCCCAGCACCATGCCTCCCTCCCATCTCTCTCCATCCAGGAGATTTAACGGCTTATGTTTAAATTTACAGGTGCAAGAAGAAACTGAGTCAATCACTCCAGTGGAAGTTCTAAAGAACTCCTTTCATTGGCCAGGGGTCTTAGAGAAGGCGGGAGTTACTCCCAGGTTAAAAGTCTCCCTCTTCCACACCCCTCTGGACTCCATGTTTGGGTCCCCTTCCACGAACACTCTCATGGAAGCCATTTTTCCCTTCCTGGATTTCCCCTCGGTGTCCCCGTCCACACTCTCTCTTGAAGAAGCCTGTTTTCCCCTCCTAAACTCCATCTCTCTCTCTCTGTTCCCTTCCACTCAGTGTGGAAGCTGCTTTCCTCTCCTGGATTCCATCTTTCTGGATTCTCTCACTCAGTGTGAGAGTCAGCTATTTCTCCTTCTCCTGTTTCTATCTCTAAAGAAGTCACTTTCTACAAACACTTTTGAGTCCAGCATTTACTGCACACTGCACAGTGGTCCCCTCTCTCATTCTTGAGAGGGCAGGAGACCAAGAACCTGGAGAAACATCCTCTCAGGGGAGCTGAGGGCACCCTGAACCCCAATATTACATACAGATTTGCCACCAGTAACAGAACCAATAAAATAGGTGTGTGCCTGCATGCACACAAAGAGAGGCAGAGAAAGAGAGGGAAGGAGAGATTTTGAGTAATTTGTTCCCACAAAGATAATGGAGGCCAAGAAGTCCCAACACCTTCAGTCACAAGTTATAGACCCAGGAGGTTAATGGTACAGTTCCAGTCTAAGTCAAAAGACCTGAGAAATAGGAGTGCTGTTGGTGTAAATTCCAGTCCCAGTTTGGTTCTAGGGGCAGGAGAAGACCAGTGTCCCAGCTCAAAGACAGTCAAGCAGAGAGACCAAATTCTTCCTTTCTCAGACTTTTTGTTCAATTCAAGCCTTAAAGTGTAAGTGAGGCTCATTTACATTGTGAAGGACAATCTACTTTACTCAGCCTACAGATTCAAATGTTAATCTCATTCAAAGACACCTTCACAGAATAGAGTTTAACTAAATATCTAAGCACCCTGTAGCCCAGTTAAATTGACACATAAAATTAACCATCACATGCTTTGCGTATGGACTTTTGGGTTTACAAATCAATTTTAGTGAGTAGGTGAATTCACAAATGTGGACTCTAGCAATAATAAGGATCAAATGTATCATTATTCATCAGTGGTGTGATGGAGGCAACTCATACCAGCTTGTATGGGCTGTTATATTTTCTGAAATTTTGCAAGCTGATCATTAAACACAGCCATGTTTTAAAAAATTATATAAACTTACAAATTAAAATTATATTTCAAAATATAGGTAATAAGGCCAGGCACAGTGGCTCTCACCTGTAATCCCAGCACTTTGGGAAGCCAAGGCAGGAGGATTGCTTGAGCCTAGAGGTTGGAGACCGGCCTATACAACATGGTGAAACCCTGTCTCTACCAAATAAATAAATAAATAAATTAGCCTGGAATGGTGCCACACATCAATAGTCCTAGTATTGCTTGAGCCTGGGAGGTCAAAGCTGCAGTGAGGTGTGATCACACCACTGCACTCTAGCTTAGGCAGAGTGAGACCCTGCCTCAAAAAAAAAAAAAAAAAAATCACATATTTACAGGTAATAAATACACAAAAACGTCACTTTCAATGATTTTCCTATATTCTACGATCATCTATGCTCTTGAGATAATTTACATCTATTATATTTGTATGAGGGAAGCACCATACAATGGTGTGCTATTGTGCATTTCTTCACAAATCTGTGTTCAGTGACATTACCTTCCTAGATCATGTATTTAATAACTATAGAATTTGCAGCAAAAGCTGCAAATTAGAGCATGCTTTCTAATTCATTTATGATGAGCCAGTTGTTAAACACTTCCCAGCACAGTAAATATTTAACCCTAGACCTGAATGATTCTAAAACTTAACATATACTCTTTCTGGTTCATTACACAGATTGCAGTGTTTGCATTTGTTTCTGGGCTCACAAGATTTCTACTGCATTTGAAATGCTCCACTGGCTTTTTTCTTATCTACCTCCATTAATTTTTCTTACAGAGCTAATTTCTCCTCGTGTAGTTTTCATCTCTAGCTTCCCTCTTTTTGGCATTATATTATTTAGTGCTTTCAACTACATCAGAAGTTTTTCTTGGGGAAGGCCCCCAATAAATAAAATACATCAAAAACTGAACTCAGTTTGTCAAGTTCACTGTATCAGTCCAATTCACAAAGGATACATCTCAATTTGTCAAGTTCACTGTATCAGTCTAATTCACAAAGGATACATCTCCTTCCCTCAATCAAACCCTGGGAACTTGCAAGGGCAAACATAACCCAGAACAGAGGTTCAAAAAGAACCGGTGCAAGCAGTTCAATCATTAAATACATTGCAGATTGAAGAATGGAAGCGATCCAGGTAGTAAAGTTAGTTTTTTAGGGATCTGGGTTTTAAGAATGGACTGAAAGTCTCATAGGGAAATAGTCCTAGGTGTGGGTAGTAGTAGATAAGAAATGAAATGCTACAAAGCGAGTTTATTTCCTATAACTCAAGTTAAAGGAAATAAAAGAGCAGTCACCAGCCCTCCTCTTTTTGAGTCATAGCAGTTAACTTGATCCATCAGGATTGAGCACTTGGCTCTGACTAACGTCCTGACCCAGAGTACTCGTTACTGTCTGGCAGGCCATCAAGCAAACCTACGTTGGATTTCAGATCACTTGGAGCCAAGTCACCAAAGATGAGTTCAAAAGGATTCCTAGAGTTGTTTTTTACCAGCAATGACTATTTGTTTTTCTCTCAGTAGAGGGTACTAGATGGTACACAGAACAGAGCCCTGAGGTATCATACCTCCAGTGGTGCTGTTTTAGTTGTATCACTTGCAAATCATTTCTGAGGAGATATAAAATAGTTTACACTATGGTAATCAATTGTTTACACACAGAGCCAGAATGATAAAAAAAAAGCAGTAAAGTGCACATCAAAATTGAGTCAACACGTGTATTGAGCACCAATAGTTTGAGACATTGTTAGGCTTTGTGAGGGGTATAAGGAAGTCAGGGCAAAGCTGCTGCATTGAAGGGGGTCGCAATCCAATTAGGGAGGCAGGCCATAGGCAGATGTTATAATGGGTCAAGTTAGCTCTAAATAAATAATATTTATTCTATTGTGTAGATCAAACAATGATCAAGGCAAAAGGCGTTTTTTGTTTTGTTTTTTTGGAACAGAGTCTCGCTCTGTTGCCCAGGCTGGAGTGCAGTGGCAAGGGATCTCAGCTCACTGCAACCTCCGCCTCCCAGGTTCAAGACATTCTCGTGCTTCAGCTTTCTGAGTAGCTGGGACTATAGGCACATGCCACCACTCTCGGCTAATTTTTTTTGTATTTTTAGTAGAGATGGGGTTTTACCATATTGGCTAGGCTAGTCTTGAACACCTGACCTCAAGTGATCCACCCACCTCGGCCTCCTAAAGTGCTAGGATTACAGGCATGAGCCACCGTACCCGCCCAATAAAAGGCTTTTAAAAATAAAAATAAAATCTACAGATACAAGACATTGGTATCACCGTTATATCAAATATATTGTGAGAATAGTAATTGCTAGAAAAGTTCAGAGGAGAGAGTGGTTGTGTTACAGTATTCAGGCAGACATCAGCAGGGCAGGAGAGGACCACCCGCCCAACCAGGAATATCAGACAACCATCAAGTGATGGTCAGGTGATTGCTACACTGTTACAATCATTATTTCTTTAAAACAATAATAGGTCATAGCCAGCACCAGGGAAAGGCAGTCTCCCGACAAATAGAAATAACCTGAAACTGGTTATCAACAGCTTCCCAATAAGATCTCAGGAGTTAGGCGAGTGGGCTCAAACATGCGCACTATGAGGCAAAATGGTGGCGTTTAACTGGTACATGACCATCCTTCAGCAATGTTCGACTGGTAATGGAAGAACGTCTCAAGTGAGCATGCGTGTAACCCCGGTAAACACACCGCACATACAGCCCTTCTCAAGCACTTCTGGGGCACTGGGCATGCAGACAGCCCAGGATGGCCTTGATTTCCTGACCTTGTGATCCGCCCACCTCGACCTCCCAAAGTGCTAGGACAGGCATCTGCCACCATGCCCAGCCTGAAAGCTTTTATTGCAAAGTAAAAAGCGTTTAACTCACAGTTCCACATGGCTGGGGAGGCCTCATAATCCTGGCAGAAGGCGAAAGACACATCTTAGATGGCCGCAGGCAAGAGGGCACAGATAGGGGAACTCTCCTTTATAAGTAAGTCTCAGATCTCGTGAGACTTACTCACTGTCACGAGAACAGTACAGGAAGCACCTGCCCCCATGACTCAATTACCTCCCTCTGGGTCCTTCCCACAACATGTGGGGATTATTACAATTCAAGCCAAACTATATCAGCTGGAGTGTGCCTCCTATTGATTAAATAAGTCACAAGCCAGCCCAGATTCCAAAAGAGGGTATGAACTGAAGGTGCAGGTAATTGGGAGGCTACTGTCGCAACCAATACCATGGCAAACCAGCTATATTAGCAAAAACAGAAGTTGCTAGTGACCTTGGGAAGCTGAAGCTGCTTAAAATAGCTGGTACAAGCTGAAAGTCAGACTGAGAAATAAAGAGAGGGCCTTCAAGAAGCTTTCTGAACCATTTCTGCCAGCTCTGCACATATTTTCTGAACCAGCACTTTGGAAAACTGGTCTCACAAGAATGGTTGGGTTATGAGAGCAGAACCACCTCACTGGAGCACCCATAGGCCATGGGAAATGCGATGCTTTCTTAATGCCACTGGTTTTTAGTCAGGCACAATGAGAGGGAACAGTCCTAACAGGCTCCAAGCCAGATTGAGTTAGCTCATTTTCGTTTCAGTCAAGCAGTAAGATTTGCTAATGTTCTACCTTAAGTCCTTCTCCAAAGACATCCCTCTTGGCCTCATGTGTTGAACCATCATTGGTTCATATTTCATTGAAAATATGATTGTCTTTTGTAACAATAAAATGCGAAGGCAGCTTTTGTAACAATAAGGTGCTACAGCAACTTTTCCATAAAAGAATAATGGTAATAAATTATAATGCATGGAATAAAATGAGAACCTATGAGTTCATATGTTACAAAGTAATTATAATAAACTGAAAATGTGATGAGGAGCAAAGTGTTTGCCTAATTTCAAGGTACATCGTGACAAAATATTTACTAATGGCAAAGGTTAAAGTAGTGACTCTACAGTGAAGCAGCCTGGCAGACACCATCCTAATCAGGTGAACACCATCAGTAATGGGACAAATGAAATGAGTCACGTAAATGGGTGCAATAAGATCACAGCATGACTTCTGTGATATTCCTGCCAAAGATACGTAACCTGAATCTGATCATGAGCAAACATCAGATAAGCCCAAATTGAAGAACATTATATAAAATAATTAACTGGTCATCTTCAAGTCTGTCAACGGTAGGAGGGTCAAGGAAGGACCAAGAACTGTTCCAGAGCAGGGACTAAAGAGACATGGTGACTGAATGCCAGGCACGATACTGAACTGGATCTTGTTGCTATGGGGAACTTAGGCAGGACAATTGGTGGAACTGAGGGTTAGATAGTAATAATGAATCCATTTTAATTTCCTGCTTTTGATGGTTGTATTGTGGTTTTGTTGGAGAACATCTTTGTTTGAAAGAAACACACACTAAAATATTAGAAGGTTAGATATAAGTGCGTTAGATTGACAATTTATTCAGGAAAAAAGGAAAAAAAAAAGCCTTGTAATGAACTCGCAATTTGTTTGTAACTTTGAGAGTATTTTTAATTAATATATTTGTTTTCAAAAATTAATGTCCTAGGTGAAATTTTCAGATCTCTAGATGCAGAATGTTTATTTTTTAAAATGAGAATTCTATTTTTGACTTCTAAGAGCTATAAAGTGATACAAGTGCTTCAGGTTATCAAAGGAAAAATTTAGTGAAAGAAAAAAATGCATTAAGTAACATTTCTTGAGAATTCTAAATTGTTTTGGTGAGTAGTCATGTGAGTTTTTTCAAGTTTTTGAATTAGAATAGTTATATTTTTAGTGTTTTGTATGTATAATATAAAATTAGTTTTATTTTAATTTTTTGAGACAGAATCTCACTGTGTCACCCAGGCTAGAGTACAGTGGTGTGATCTCAGCTCACTGCAACCTAAGCCTCCCAGGTTTTTTTTTTTTTTCTTTTTTTTTTTTAGACGGGGTTTCGCTCTTGTTACCCAGGCTGGAGTGCAATGGCGCGATCTCGGCTCACCGCAACCTCCGCCTCCTGGGTTCAAGCAATTCTCCTGCCTCAGCCTCCTGAGTAGCTGGGACTACAGGCATGCGCCACCTGTATTATTAGCATGCCCAGCTAATGTTTTGTAGTTTTAGTAGAGACGGGGTTTCACCATGTTGACCAGGATGATCTCAATCTCTTGACCTCGTGATCCACCCATCTCGGCCTGCCAAAGTGCTGGGATTACAAGCGTGAGCCACCGCGCCCGGCCTGGCCTCCCAGGTTTAAGTGATTCTCCTGCCTCTGTCTCCCGAGTAGCTGGGACTACAGGTGCTCATCACCACACCTGGCTAATTTCTTTTTTTTGTATTTTTAGTAGAGACAGGGTTTTACCATGTTGGCCAGGCTAATCTCAAACTCCCGGCCTCAGGTGATCCTTGGCCCCCCAAAGTGCTGGGATTACAGGCATAAGCCACCACACCTGGCCATAAAATTATCTTTAATATCTTTATTCTGAAAAAATAAAGTGATCATGATAACAATAATAATAGTGTTTATTGAACACTATATATGCTCTGCTATAAAACAAATATATGGTATTGTTATTTCCATTTATATATCAGGAAACTGAAACTCAAAAGGGCAACGAAATGTCTCCCAAAGTTAGCATAATAATGTGTAGTGTAGCCAACTTTTGAATTCTCAACACTTCATAGCCTATATTAACTGTCCTTAAGTGCCTCCCATGGAGGCCATAGAGAAAGAAATTTTGAGGAACATACCAGGAGCTTGAACTTCATTCTTGATTCCTTCCACTCACATTACTTACCCTCAATCCAGTCCATCACCAAGTCTTGCTGTTCCATTTTAAAATTCTACCTCTGCCTCCTGGGTTAGTTAAGTCCTCACCATTTTTCTCCTGGTTCCGGGCAATAGCATCCCCACTCTTCCTCATCCTTATCTCAGTTCCCTTTAGAGTCTCTACACTGCCATCAGAATGATCAGCCTAAAACAAAAATCTAAATATTGGCCAGGGCTGTGGCTCACATCTGTAATCCCAGCACTTTGGGAGGCTAAGGTGGGCAGATCGCTTGAGCCCAGGAGCTTTGAGACCAGTCTGGGCAATATGGTGAAACCTCGTCTCTACAGAAAATAAAAAATAAAAAAAATTAGCTGGGCCCGGTGGTGCACACCTTTAGCTCAAACTGCTTGGAAAGCTGAGGCAGGAAGATTGCTTGAGCTTGGGAGGCAGACGTTGCAGTGAGCCAAGATCATGCAACTGCACTCCAGCCTGAGTGACAGAGTAAGACCCTGTCTCAAAAAAACAAAAAAAAAAAATCTAAATATCACAAATATGTGTAAGTTCCTATGTGGAAAGAAGAAAGACCTTTATGTGACTCCACTTACCATTGGGTTAAAGTTAAAACATGGCACTGGAGTCATCCCATTATCTGGCCTCCGAGTATCTTCCAAACCTCATGAACTATGAGGTCCCATGCAAACTGTATGCTCAAAGCACTCTTGAGAGACTTATAATTTTCTGGATACAGAACAGTTTCTGTTATGTAAACACAACTGATAATGTGTATCAAGTATCAGCAAGTGTCACCATCTCTTACCAACATTTTCTGGGTTTCCCCTCATTCCCAACCAAGCTGAGTGGGATTCCTCTTTGTAATTCCCATTACATTTCTGTGAAGTCCTCTTCTATAAAATCTATCATAGTGTAATGCAACCTTCCTTCATCAAACTGCTGTCCTTCAAAGAGGGATTGGCCCTTGTTCTTCCTTGGATCTCTTGTAATGCCTGGAACAAAGAAGGTGCTTCATAAGACATCCCAGAATGAATGAGCGAATGAATGAATACACATCAATGAATTATCAATTGTGTAAAATAGTACAGAGAGGCAAAATGAAAGAACTAGTGTCTTTCAGTAGAACCATTTCAGAAGAGTTGCGAGAAGAGCTGACTTACAGATTAAATAATTCGAGTAAGAAGGCAACAGGAGATGATTTTTAACAAATACACACAGGGCTGTTTGACTGAACAAACAAGTTTGAGTGGACAGGTGCCCTCAGTCTCAGGGGTGCACAGTGGCCTAAAAAAATTAATATATACCTTTAAAAAAATTCATATGGGGTCTCACCATGTTGCCCAGGCTAGTCTCAAACTCCTGGGCTCAAGGAATCCTCCTGCCTCAGCCTCCCGAGTAGCTGGGATTGCAGGTGTGCCACTGCACCGGGCTCTTAGTAAATACTTTTGAATAGGTAATGCAAGCACAGCATATAAAATTCCAAAAGTGCAAAAGGAAATCCAGTAAAGAGTAAAGCTCTGTCACTGCCCACGCCCATCCCCCAGCCTATCAGTTGCTGCCACAGGAAAAAATCACAATAAATAACCATTTGGCATGCTTTTGCTTCTTCCCTAAGATTCCATCTCCATATCCTGGCAATGATTTATAGGAAATAACTATAAAGCCATTATTTATAAAGTGTAGAGGGAACCAACGTGGAAAAGGTGAATAAATTCCACTGGTGGCACTTTATTTACATATGCAAAAATGCCAAACTCACCCTGTGCCCTGGAGACTAAAACAACTCTATGCTAGACATTCCAGTGTACACTTAAATTGAGATTTATAAGACTGATGATAGATGAGCTTAGAAAAACTGTAAGTAATGGCACATGAATATGAACACAGGTGATTAAATGAAGATATAATGTAATTTGGACAAATCTGCATTTGTAAAATGTCCTTGTTCTCATGCTTTTCTGTGGGAGTTAAAGCCATAGATCACAGCTACAGGATGACTTGACTGTTAATTATTGTCTGTTAGACTTCATTTCCTAGGGCTTATTGTAGAAAAGTAAATTTACACTAATTTGTTTTATGCAAATTAATCTATTTAGTTTCATCTGTTTTCTCCTTTAACACCTGGAGTTTTTAAATTAATATATATGAAACTCAGACATGCATAATAAAAATTAAACCCTAGTACACTGAATACAAGACTGGTTTGCATGTATACAGTAAGTTAATTATGAACATTTGGGCTCAGATTTAAAAATTAAGTAATTTCAATGAAGTGTTAAGAGGCAAAAAGCTTACTTTGTGCAATTTTTAAAATCACAGTGTAATTAGTACAAATGGAGCATAAAAGTTACCTTAGATACTACAAATTAGGCTGGCTATTAATAACAATATCAGTGTTTACCCCCATTGCTTCTGCCACAGTTTAAAGTACTTATTAGTGCTTCTAAATTGGATAGTTTTCTTTTTTCCATCCTGAGGCTTTGGACAAAACTCAAACCCTTAATTTAAAAAAATATATATGCATTAAGGCAAGGCTTCAGAAATATTTCTTTCAGCTTTGGAGAGATATGGAAATTAAGGAAACTAATCGCTGCAATGATCCGAGACTGAAAATAAGAGTAGCTTACTCAGAATGGGATTGCTTCTATACTTCCCTCTCAGGTGACTGGCAGAGGTGACGTCATGGATGGTAAACACTGCCTGTGGTGCCCATGTGCATGCAATGACAACAGGGAAAGCTGCTGCTCCTCTGCCAGCTCCAACAGGCCAAGGACAAGGCATCATCCGGGACTCAGAACCAGGAGCTGGCCTTCGGAAGACATGTTAAGGTGTGTCAAGATGTGTCACCCATGTCACAGCTAGTCCTAGGAAGAAAGTGCTCCTGATGATGTGGCCTGCTGACCAGCTAGCTGCTCCCACCTGAGCCATTAACCCCTGGACCCCCGCAGCCTGGCTAAGTACTCCTGCTCGCTTGGTCTTCAGTACCAGCAGGCACCAAGCCCAGGGGCTGTCTCTTTACAGTCATCGTGCTGTGAATATAGCAAAAATTCTCTCACATGGTCTTACTCCAGCTCTCCCAAACTTATTCTTAACATTAGGGCACTCTTCAATTTTATTCTCAGTCCCAAGACTCTCCTTACCTCATTTGTTTATATCTTTTAACCAACGAACCTCCAAGAAAATTCTCTAAGTGGCCCCTTGGGGTTTTTGCTGAGTCCTACTTCGTTTCCTGCTTGTCAAGCCCATTTTAATCAGTGTCAGAGCCTCCCAGGTGCATTGAAGCCATTTCCCGTTTTAGAGTTCCTGCCCAGAAGGTCACACTTCTCAGTGTTTTCAACTCTGCTTCCTGATAGCTGAGGATATAGGCCTACCCATAAACAATATCTCCTGCCTTGCCAAAAAAGAAACTTGCTAATGGTGTCACTCTCTCAGTATTTAGCTCAAGCAAAGGAGGGCAATTATTTATTGAACATTTACTTTGTTCCAGGTTCTTGGCTATAAGGAGCTCATTGAGTACTGTGGGAAGGAGGCCATTAAACTCATACTTTCTTTTTTCTTTTTTTTTTTTTTTTTTGAGACAAGGTCTCACTCTATCACCCAGGCTGGATGGAATGTGGTGGCACGAATATGGCTCACTGTAGCCTCAGTCTCCCTGGGCTCATGGGATCCTCCCACCTCAGCCTCTTGAATAGCTTGGACTACAGGAACGCACCACCATACCTGGCTAATATTTTTATTTTTTGTTTTTGGTGGAGATGGGGTTTCACCACGTTGCTCAGGCTGGTCTCGAACACCTGGGCTAAAACAACCCTTCTGCTACAGCCTCCCAAAGTGTTGAGATGGCAGGCACGAGCCACTGTGCCCAGCCTAAACTAACGTTTTCAACACAATAAGATAAATGAAGTAAAAGAGGGGTGTGCAATGGATAACAGTAGTAGAAAGGCAAGAGTTCACACTCTCTGAGGAAAACAACACACACTAGACTTTAGAAATAAATAAAAGTCAGCTGGGCCAACATAAAGATAGAAGGACTTCCCAGGGGAAGGCACCGAATAAGCAAAATCCTAGAGATATGAAAATAACAAGGCACACTGTCATCATTTCAACTATCAGTTCCTTTTTAAAAATTAAAATTAGCATAAGTGTTATCTTTAATTTTTTTTTTTTTTTTACATTGCTGGGTGCAGTGGCTCACGCCTGTAATCCCAGTGCTTTGGGAGGCCAAGACAGACGGATCGCTGGAGCTCAGGAGTTCAAGACAAGCTTGGGCAACATGGTAAGACCCCATCTCTACCCTGTGCCTCTGTTTCCCTATGTGTATTATAAGGATCAAAATAATACATATCTACCTCAAATAATAACTGTGATGATTAAATAAGTTAATAAGTCATCCCTCAGTATCCATGGGGTCTTGGTTTCAGGATACCCCCTCATACCAAAGTCCAATGATATTCAAGTCCTTTATATAAAACAGTATCATATTTGCATATAACCTACTCACATCCTCCCATATATTTTAAATCATCTTTAGGTAACTCATAATACCTAGTACTATGTAAATGCTATGTAAATAGTCATAAACATTTGTATTTTTATTGTTATTTTAAAAATTATTATTTTTAATCCACAGATGCAGAATCCAGGGATATGGAGGGCCAGTTGTATTTCTAAAGCACTTAGAATAGTTCGTGACATGTGGTAAGTCCTTGAAATGTGGGCTTATATTACCATAAAGTATTTAACTAGGTTTCAATTAACGATATTTATGCTGTTGCCAATTCTTTGCATGCTTTGGCTCCTAAAGAAACTTTCCAGGCAAGTTTTGAATTGCCATTAGCTTCTAATACATTTGGGCTCCTTTTTCTTACTAGCTTACCAGCACCTAATATTTGTTTGTGAATACTTAATAAATATGTACTAATACTGTTAACTCGCCTTAGAAGCAGCACAAAGAGTGGTAGTTAAGTTCAGCAGAACAGCTTCCAGGTCAGACCCTGGAAGGAAATCCATTGCAGGTTTTCTTTCTGCAGAGAGGTCATACCAGGAAGGCACATGCTGAGCAGAGACTGAAAAAGAAAGCAGGAAGATCAGGATAGGAGATGTCAGACAGCAAGTCTAACTGGAGGCCAGGATAGCAAGGAGATGTCAGATAGCAAGTCTAACTCAGGCTTCTTCCGGAAAGAAGCCAGAGTATGAGTGTGGGTGAGAAATATAGGACCACCGGCAAATCGGAGAAAGGATAACTCAAAAGGATTCTTTGCACATTAAAAATTTCAGGAAGTGTGATGGTATACCTTCTTGGAGGAGATGCTTCACCAGATAGATAGAAAGAAAGAAAGAAAGAAAGAAAGAAAGAAAGAAAGAAAGAGAGAAAGAGAGAGAGAAAGAGAGGAAGGAAGGAAGGAAGGAAGGAAGGAAGGAAGGAAGAAAGATGGTAGATAGACAGACAGAAAGATAGATCTTGAGAAAAGAAAAATGGCTTAAAGCAGTTTGAGCTATATGAGGTATGCAAAATTTCTCAGGCCCAGAGAGGGGAGTATGAGGCTCCAGTTTTGCTCTATCTCCTTGAACTCATGCCTGGGAGCAATTGTTTAAAGGCATGTTGTTCCTGACTAACTGTATCATCTACTATCTCCATGTTCTTGGAATTTGACATACAGAACAGTGTATAGCTAATCAACAGTTTATGTTTTTTTCATCGAAATTCTTGGAAAACAACTCAGGAGTTTCCTCTTCTTTTCCTTCGAAAACCTACTGGTACCTGCTGCTAAGCAGAGCCCATACTCAAGGGTAACTTGAAACTATGCTCTTGGTTTGCAGTCCTCAAACTTGGCCCAAATAAATTCTCTACTTATATCAAGTGGGTCTCAGTTGTTTTTTCTTTTAGGTTCACATTCTCATCAACCTGTAGGTACAAATGAGGTTATGTTAATATTAATTCCAAAACTATAAGTTTCTTTGCTCCTCTTACGCACATGGGAACTCTGTCTTCTCCTCCCAAAGTCTCCTTGGGTCATTTTTAGGGACCGGAGGAAATCTCACATGATCAGGGACAAATGTGCTCACTGTGGCCTGCTCTATCTTCCTTATCAAGATGCCTCACCTACCTGAGCATCTTCAGTGGCTGAAGACACCCTAGCAGGTCCTCCCTGCTGCTGCCTCCTCACAACCCACACCCAGGAGAGGTGCTTTTTGCTGTGCTCCTTAGCAGAGTATCTGTAGGGTGGAAAGTGGGGTTAGAGGAGAAAACAGCCCTTATCTGCCTAGAGTCTTTTATGATTTAGCTCCTCTTATTTCTCTTCCTAACCCCAGTCTGCTGAGATTCCAAACATGTCACCCCAGGCTGGGTTGGGGAGAGGGAGAGGAACACATATACCAGCCACCTGCTCCTTGTCCTTGCTACTTTATCTTTCTGGTCACTCAAGAACAAATATTAACCAGTCATTGTAGTAGATGGAATGGAAAACTCACCCCAATTGTCTGCCCCTCTCTGTCTCTATGTCCTTTGCAATGGAACACTGAGCTCCTACTAAGAAGTGGAATCTCTCCTCGTCCCTTTAATCTGGGCTGGCCCATGACTGGCTTTGATCAGCTGGATGTGGCTGAAGTGATGGCATGTCCATTTTAAACTGTGCCTCCAGAGGCCTTGAGTTCTTCCACTCACTCTTGTGGCTCCTCTGCCATATTCTGAGAAGAGCCTGGTCAGACTATCAGCTAATGAAATATGGCCACCAGCCAGCCCTTTGCCCAGAAAAACCCAGATGAACTATACTGCCAAACCCTGTGTAGATGACCTGCTTTTACATGAGTGAGCTGAGGGGACACCCGAAGATCCACCCAGCCAAACCACAGATTTGTGAACTAAGTAAAGTCTGTGTCACTTGAAGCCACTGGGTTTTCTGTTTGTTACACAGCATTATTGTGACAAAGGATAAATGTTATCGACCTATTCCTGACCTCCAAAATCAAGGCTTTTTGAACATTCAAACACTCCTCCAAAGAAGCTCAACAAATAGACAAATTCTAAGTCTGGATTCAGCCAGGACCCCATACTGTCCTTACAACAGCCTGAAAGCAGACTGGAGCAAGATGGAAGGATTTTCATTCAGCAGATGACCAGGAGGTCTGAGGGAAAGCTAGTCAGCCCGTTGGGAATAGCACACATGAGTTTGGCGATAGGAGTGCCCTACCAATCTGTAATTCATATGCAAAGATCACAGTAGGCGTTGTGTGATAGCATTTCTTGTGGAAACTGGCAAGGGAGACCGATTTCCCCAGTTTGGACTCAGCTGGGACTGAAACAAAACAAAGAGCAGCAGGGAAAATGGGGCAGGAATCACGGAGAAGACATTGAGCTGACCTAGGTCCTGGAACTGTGGCTCCAGACAAGCTTACCTAAAATCTCTGAGGGCAGAGAAGCCCTATCAAGTGAGAATTCGAGTCAATATTATTAACCTCAGTCTATATCCTGTCTCAAATCGAGATGGGGGTCTGGCTATCTTCACCAGGCTGGTCTCGAACTCCTGGTCTGAAGCAATCTTCCCATCTTGGCCTCCCAAAGTGCTAGGATTACAGGTGTGTGTCACAGTGCCTGACCTACATTTATTTTATTATACAGAGTTACCTTGTCTAATTCCAGCTCTGTGATAGCTACCCAAGATTGTTGTAATCTCCAGTGATCAAGTTTCTTTGGATAAGAAAGAGGGAAGACATTAAGTATGTGGAAAAGACCCCTCCTCTCTACTCTGGTTACAAAACAAGTTCATTTCCTTAATTGTCCCCTGACTCTTCTGTGTTGTTTCTAGAAGCTTTAATTTCTATTTTTTAGAGTCTCACTCTGTTGCCCAGCTTTGAACTCCTAGACCCAAGCAATCCTTCTGCCTCAACCTCTTCAGTAGCTGGGACTACAGGCACAAACCACCATACCCTAATTGAAAAAAAAAAAAAGTAGAGATAGGAGTCTCTTGCTATATTGCTGAGGCTGCCCTCAAACTCCTAGCCTCTGTGACCCTGTAGGCTCAGCCTCCCAAAGTACTTCGATTACAGGCATGAGCCACTGCAACCGGCTTATTTCTAGGGATTTTGAATGGACCCTACACACCATGGGCAGATGAATGGAGGCTGAGCCAGCCAAGCAGGTAAAAACTGGATGCTTTTAAACTCTGAGGTGTTCTACTGGACTCTGTCGATGGAGCTCCCTTCGAACTGGGGACTGCCCTTGACTGCCAGTCAAACAGAACTGCCCACAGCCTAGCAAATGGCTGCCATATAGGCCATTCACTGGAAATCTAATGATTGGCAACTGGGACCACAGGTGCAGAGAAAGCAATGGAATTCAAGCTGTGGTTGAGTTCTTGTTCTTTCCATCCTTTTGAGTGATGAAAAATGAGGGCAAATCTAGGCAATGTTTTCTTTTTGTTTTTTTTTTTTGTTTTTTTTTTTTGTTTTTTTTTTTTTTTTTTT